>NC_134141.1:35617500-35795000 GCF_033958435.1 Carettochelys insculpta | reverse complement strand
AAAAGTTAATCTCCTAGTGGAGATGCACATTTCATATGTACTGTATGCCACTACTGCACGAGTTATAGGGGGTACATGCATATACGTTTGATATAGTGCATAGTAGGTTTTATTGATATTGAGCAATTGAATGTGAAGCAGTTATATAACTTACATGTTGTATTTTTTGTTCAATAGTGAGGCTAAATGTTTGGGGGAGTAGGATAAGTCCTTTCCTTTTCAGCTATGAAAGAGTTAATGTAAGCAGATCCTGATAACGATCAATTGATAAATATCTATTGAACCACATAGATAGTGTTAGATTGCCTGTTTGGTATTAGACCTCTTTTCCAAACAGATTTAGCTCTACATAGTCTCAGGAGTGCTAGAAAATATTCACTACCAAGAGAAAAAAATAAAACTAAATGAAGAACATTACAGTAGAAAAGATACAAAGAATATGAGACAGCTAGTTGATAGGCAAGGAAAACCTAGCACATAAATGAGACTATTACATTGTAGATAATGTTTAATTATGTTAATACTTGAGAACGTTAAATGCCTTTTGTCCCTGAGTGGACATATGTATGGTTCTGCTTATATTCTTCTTGAAGTGAAGGGGTGAAGAAATGTGGTGTATAACTAAATGCATGGCAGATGCTGCATCCATATGAACATCCTTCCTCTGGAATACACACAGTAGCATTGTAAAGGTGGTAATGTTGAACAGATTTCCTTCAAACAGTCTATGCTTCACTTGCGGGTTCAAGAATTGTGCAAATATTTAGTTATAGATGTTTTGGTTGCTTGTTTTCATGAATTACCATAAAACACATTCAGTTATCACAAATTTTCATCAAGTTATTAGTACTACTTTGACCCCCCCCACCCCTCCGCGCTTAAAGGTAACATTTTGTCTTTCTGATTCGCTAAAGTTGTTCAGTCAGCTTGTGCAGGCTGTGAGTACAAACTCTGTCAAGTGCAGCTGCAAATGTGTGTCAGTGTCTATGTCCTTTTCTCTTTTTCACAGTAACATCTTTATCACATTTCTCTGTTTTTCATCTATTAGGCGCTAACATAATTTTTAGCGTCCATCTTCTGAAAATATAGGTATTTCATTTTCATGCCTTGGTTTTGTATGCAGTACAGACTACATTTTGTTAGCAGATGCACCTCCCTCTGTTAAAGTTTACCATAGGTTTGAATGAAAGGTTGAGTGGAAGTTTTGCAGATGCATGTAGTAATGGTAAGCATGGTAGTATATACTCTAAATAAAATGTGCGTTTTGCACATTTTTAACCTCATCCCTGTCTCTCAAAACTCCCCACTTTGTAAGTCAGTCTCCTGCAGGTTCTAGTACAAAGACTAGAGCTGGACAACAAAAGAAATTTTTAAAAAACATACACACGTTACTACTGGGAAAGCTACATGTCTGCATGCCTCAGGAATACAGATTTTTTTTTCTCAAGAGCTACAGCAAAACATTTGTGTAGGAAATGATGATGAAGTGTATTGTGAAGATATCAGAGTGTTCAGATTTGATCATATAGATCTAAGTATCTGTATGTAGCATAGGAGTCCTTGTGTTTGCATTCTTTCTTTGATGAACGAGTTTGATTCAGTTGATGTGATAATCTGCCCTGGTGCAGGAAAATCAGACATCACATTCCAGAGTAAATTTAGATTTGTTTGGGAAACATAACTTCTAAATTATCCACTGGACGTTTGAAACATGACCATTTGACTAACTTGTTCTGCCCATGTGTCTGTTTTTTAAGATAAAAATATGATTCTCTTAGAAGGGTCATCCCGTTCTGTGTATAGAAGAATAACTGATAACCTCAAAGGGCATAAATCTTAACTTTTTTAAAGGAGGTCTTCTTTGGGTCACTTTGATCAGTGACAGGTCGAAAATGGCCAGAATCTTTTACTTTCTCTTCCTTATTCATTTGGTTGAATCCAGGGCACACACTGCCCAATTTCAGTCTGGCAAGAGGTTGTCAACAACAGAAAAGGAGGCCTGGTTTTGATTGATTTTAAAAAAAAGCAGGCTCTTCTGATTTTCTGGTTTCATAAATGTTTTGTGCATTTGTCAGAATAAGAAATGTCATTTTTCTTCTTCCAGTTACCTTAAGGGCTATAATGGTCTAAAATATTTTTAAGTCATTTCTGAAATGAGACCATAAGAGAAATGGCTGTAACCCACAGTGACACAAAATGCCAGAGACCTTTTCATTTGTATTAAAAAGGAAGAATTTTGAACCCATTGAATGTAGGAACCTTTTCCAGAAGTTTGTCACCCAAGAGTGAAAAGTAGCATATGAGAATTATAAATGGGTCTGTTCATCATTATATGGTAATTTAGGATTCATTCAATGATGTAACAGAATTAACAATATGATTTCATTGTGTAACTGTATCTTATTAAGGAGCAACTGTCTAATGTTCTCTTACAGTTACTTATACATTTTCATATAGTTACTTTATTTAACTTCATGCATATATTAATGGTAATGAAATTTTTTTCCTATTGTACATTAGAGTCTTTCTAGAGCATGATGTGTTATCTATCTCCAAAGAAATCACTTCTAGATGTGTGAGGAACAGACCAAGAAAACTAACTATTAAATCAAAGATTTTTATTAATGTGAATGCATCTGTTCAATTGAGATAAAATGTAGTACATTCAATTTTTCTCACATAAAATCTTGCTTGTTCCAGTAAAATTTGCTAAATAATACTTAATAATATAGCAAAATTGTTTTCAATATGCAGTGACTAGTGTGACTTGTACTGTTGCTCCTCAGTTCGGTAGTTAATCACACTAGTGTAGACATAGACACACCAAACTGTTTTATTGTATTGCACTGTTAGTTTAAAAAGAGCAATGTGGCTGTGACTAACTACATATGAACTGAAGGTAATCTGCTATTTCAGTACTTGTGACTTGCTGTTTAAAAGGGCTGTATGCAATTTTAACATATATAAAATGTTTTACTATTTTACTGTAACACTCAAGGATTTTTCATCTATGCATATATACAGAGATTATTGACTGGATATGACAACCCACTATAAATTCCGTATGTAAATTTACTATTAATACTTTCTAGGAAGATGAACCTTCACCAGCACAATTGGCTGTTAACTATATTATGCTGGCTGATAAGTGACAAAAATTTTTTCACAATAGAAATTTGGTGTATTTTTCATCATTTTAAATATCAGTTTACTACACTAGTTTTTTCTGTTTATGAAGAGTGCTGATGTGTGTTGCTTCTAGTTTTAATCTGTTGCATTAAAAGTCTGTCAATTTACATTACATTTTTCAAATACTTGTTTTAATTTTGTAATTTTTAGTTCTAGTTGTAGCATTTCATCTTATTTTAACAAAAATGATGATGATGTGCTCATGACTTTTGCCTGGCTTTTTATATACTCAGGAATAGAAACATTACAAGGTACGGTGCGTGATATAAACTGAACTTGTGTGTACCACATGCCATTGTATGCATGTGTGCATAAGAGTTGATAACAGATACGTGTATGGTACACAGGTAATTTTTTTAAACACTGTCAGTTCTTTTTATTCTTGTTTTTCATTACTTGTAGGCTCACTTACCTGTGGTTGAATATCTATGGTATATTTTTCTAGATATATTTTTGAAAATGTGTGTTCTAGATGTTTTATTTGATTGTATTGATTATCTTGAAATACCAGCCATCATATATGTGTTCATTCTGGAAGAATTTTTTTATACACACACCCATATGAAACCTGCATAATGCATATTTGGAGGCTATATGCTGTATGTGTTACACAATATGTATTTGTGCATGTTTTCAAATTTATACAATGTGTTTTAGCTGTTGTTTATTTATACATAGATTTATGTGGATTTGATTAGTATAGTGACAGGACAGAGTTGGGTTATTACAGCAGCTGTCTCCTCCTTCTCTGTCAGGGTTAAGAGACAACACAAATTTTCCCTAACTAATTAGATCCCGAGAAAAGCATCTCTAAGAAGTTGGGGCAAAAGTGAATGGGTCACAGCTGGGGCAAGATTGCGAGGACATTAGTGATAGTGAAAGCATTCACATTTGCCAGGTCATTATGACACAGTGAGCTGATTGCTAAGGAACACTCTGTACACTGATAGACAACTGCCGTCATAAACTACAATCAGAAACCAAAGCTTTGGAGTTCTACTGTTTTACTAGAAATGCCCTTAATGTATGTTATATGCCACTTTCTTTTTGCAGTTGTTTTCTCAAACAATAGCACTTGTTGCATTAGTAGAAGAATTTTTTTCATGTAGTCTAATGGCTATTCATAGTTTAGAAAAAATTCCAAACTTGGGGCTCCAACTGTGTATAGGAGGTGGTGAATCACACAGCCTCAAAAAAAAGGAGGCTGAAACAGACAGGCGGAGAGGGGGACGGAGAATTCTGTTGTTACTCTCCCTTCATCTTTCTCCTTAGAATCACTATAGCCATGTTGTGCTTCACTTCAGAAAGATGTCATTCCAAAATCCAACACGTTTGTTAACCAAGTTTCAAGTCCTTTAAAAGCCCAAGTAACGTAGGTACAGTATGGGTTGGGGACTTTTAAGAAGCTTTCTTAAATAAGGAGCCTTATTCTATTTTTGTTTACTGCCTTGGTAAGGAGCAGGATGGGATCCTCGCCTTCATGGCTTTCTGCCCAAAATAATAGTCATGCCTCTGCTTCTGAGCTGGATATTCTGCTGTATTATTGTGATGGATTATTTCTGTTCCATGTAGCTTCTTACACTGTACTCGCCACCATAATACCTAATTGTCTCTTGTCCCTTGTTGACAGATTTGAAGACTGTTTTCTGCCTTATTTCACTTTTTTGACAGTAAAAAGAATGGTGCAAGTTTTAGTGGATGTCACATAAAGTTCTGCCACAGAGAGGCAGTCTCCATCAGTGGGTGGGGCAACTATGAATGGCTCCATTCACATTGCTTTCTTGCCAGCAACATACTGTTGATGCCATTCTATCGAGAAACTGCTGCCTCCCCATCCTCTACCACAGTTGTCTATCTGTATTCTTGTGGGAAGGGAGAAAAGGACGTCATTTGTGACTTTTAGGGCTATGAAGTTGTGAAGGGAAAATGATACGATTATTGACAAGATTCTGTGTTCATAAAAGAATGCAGAGGGCAGTATGTTTTTCGTGTAAAACAAATGTGAAAGCTAGATGGGAAGTCTGGAAATACCTATAGTGGCTGTCGTTAAAAGTGTAATTTACCATCATCACCCACAGGTAAATTTACTATGGTATTTGAGGTGTTCCTTATTTAAATATGGTGAATGCCACAAATGCCACCTCAGTAAAGGCAAATGCTGTAAAGTCTGTATACCCGTGTAATGTGCCCCTTATAGTAAAATTTGAGTAGTGTGATAAATGCTGCTGGATTTTAATGATGACCACTGTGTCTGGTGTGTAACCTAAGACAATATGCCAAGAAAATTATTTATTAATTTAAAATCTGTGTTAACCACAGACCAACAATGTTCTCAAAGTTTCAGAGAACAAAGTGAATTAATTGATTCTGAATACGTGCATTTCCTCTCCTAACTTTCTAGCATATTTCCTAGAGCACACAGTCTATATAATGGAACACTTCTGATTTTGTATAATTTATATGAGAACAATGCATTTTTTGTTCAGATTGTAAATTCAACATCTGATAGGATTTTACTTTATTAGTACCAATCTCAAGTGCTATATCCCCACCCCTATTCAAACCTGTACTTACCATTGATGTCTACTGAAGTCACATCATGCATCAGTGGCATTGTATAGTTTAAAAATAGAATCATCAGTGGCAACAGTTTTGTCTTCTGAATGGGAGTCGTGACTGGGGTCCACCTGTGTAAACCCTCTGTGTGTAGAACTTGCAAGAAGTTAATCTGTGGATGGCATACAAGGTAGATCTCTTCAGATGTAGATAAAGAAAATCATCTCTGTTTCTAGTGTTTGTATATTGTAATCTTTTCTGGAATTCAGATGTCATGGAGATAAACACCACAAACAAAACAAGATCAAAAACACAAACAAAACGTTTGGTTGAAGTGCAGTGCTATCTGAATGAAGTCTGAAACCAGGTATCTCTTAGCTCTCTGTTTTGGTACAATCCCAACATCTGATCAGGTTGACTGTTAAAGAACCTAGTCAAATCAGTTTTTGAGGGAATCTGGGCAGATAGATTTTGTATATAAACCGCAGGGACCTCAGTTGTGCAGTATGCACTAGAAGACAGACAGAACATGGTTGCTTCCACTCAGTTTCTCTTTGAAGTTTTGAATTTGAATCAGAAACCTAAAAATGAAACAGGAATGGGTGTTTCCATAAAGGGTGATAACGTAAAATTAGAGAGGGAAGACTAGCAGGAACTCTTTCTGATTCAAATCACCATGGATTTTGTAGCTCTAATAGCTGCTCCCCACCCCCAAAAAAACCCCCAAACCTTGCACAGTAAACCCTCAAAATATGTGGCTTCAAGTTGTGCATAACTCACTTTAAGGTGAGGTAAGCACAACTTGAAGCTGCTCTGTGGCCCCTTCCTCCTGCCTCCTCCCCCAGCGACACGTCTCAGCCTGACAGCCACGTGGCTGGAGGAAAGCAGGGGGAAAGGTTTTTGCTTGCTTAGCTGCCTGCAGCTGCAAGCAGCTAGGCACTCTACAAGCCCCTTCCCCCTGTCTTCTCCCAGCTGTGCAGTTATCAGCAGGCAGGGAGAAGGGGCTTTTAGCTATGGGCAGCTAGGCAAGCTAAAAGCCCCTTCTCCCTGTCTTCCCCCAGTGGTGCAGCTGTTAGGATGACAGATGCACCACTGAAGGAAGGCAGGGAGAAGCAGCCAGGAAACTGACCAGCCCTGGTGGACTGGTCAGTTTCCTGGTCCCACAGATGGAGGGGAGCTGGGAACCAAGTGGCAGCTTGGTTCCTGGCTGCCCTCCACTGGCAGATCTGGGAAACTGATCGGCCAGGAGCTGGTCAGTTTCCTGGGTCCCACAAGCAGCAGAGCGACAGGAACCACGCTGCCTCCTGGTTCCCAGCTCCCCACAACGCTGGGACCCAGGAAACTGACCAGCCCTGGTGGCTCCTGCAAGCCCTTGCATGAAAATTCGAGTTATACTGGGGTTGCAAGAAGTCAATCACATGTAACTTGTGGGTTTACTGTGTATCTCTGAAGTGTACCAGGTGGTGTTCAGTTTTGGCTTTTAAAAAAGTTCTGAGTTCTTTGTTACTTCTGCATTAAAATCTTACAGAGATGATCATCAGACTTTTTAGACTGAATTCCCTTTGTATTTGTATTTCACCCATCCTTTCCCTGTTTCCCTATTTATCTGTTGTTCCCCTATAAAATATTACTACATATATGGTGTTTAGAAGTAACAGAAATAATTCAGCAATCTTACTGCTAAATTACTGTGAGAGGAAGAGAGGAGAGAGGGGAAATGTCATTTCTAGAGGTATTTACGTGCTGACATGCAAAGAGTCCAGTATTCTGCCATGGAAGTGTGTCTGTGAGTGAAGGCATGATAAAAATGTGTGCTCAGATGCCCCAGCTTATCAGATGACGGTGTTGAAAGGCAGATCAATTTGATCTGCTCTTTGTATAAGGATGAATGTAGTTGAAGCAAAGTTTTGCTATTATTACTATTTAAAATTTTAAAAAGTGGCCTTTTTTATTTTTAGACTGCCAAAAACATGAGCTTTCATTTTCATTTGCTAAAAAGTAAAATGAAGAAGGTAAAACATAATGAAAGGCTTGATTAAAAATAGATTTGTTTGCCATAATCTTTCAGGCAACAAAACAAACATGGGCATCGATGAGTTTGTTTAAAAATAATTACAAATGCAAACCTGATATCATGTATGAAAACTGAATTTTTAATTGACAATAAATATACTGAGTGACAATAGTTTTGAGTTGTAGTACATCTCTAAACGATTAGTTTATAGGACAGACACCTTTGCAATAGATGAGAAATTGGAGAGAATGGGGAAAAGGTAGCCTCAGAAATGGTATTTATTATATTTTGAATAGGAAGTGTTGGTTTCTCAATATAATTGAGTGTCTGTTTGCTCTCCAGACAATTTATGCAAGACATTTTGATAAGAACATTGTTGGTGTATGTTGGTGATGGGATGAGGAGGGGGAAAGGGGGGATCACAAATTAATGAAGACTATACTTGGAAAGGAATAATTACTTCCAGCTGGCTTTATATAATAAAACTACTATTAAGCTGAGAGGCTCCATTAGCAAGATTTTAAGTGTATATTTTCTTGGATTTCTAAATAAATGTTGTTGATTTTTAGAAGCATAATATTTAAAATTAGTCAAAGTGGCTGTTGTTCCTCTAATCAGGAATAAATAAAAAGAGGTACCCACCATTCTACCATGTGTTAATGCCCTAGAGCAGTTGACATTGCTGGAATGCCTCCTGCAGCTGGTGGCATATGACTGTCATTTGCAGGCAGGATATATGGAGAGTTTACACAATGGGGGCATTCATGAAAGTGCCCCTCTTGTGGGACTCCTGCAAGCTCTCATTTTATTGACCCTGTCAGAATTTAACTGAGAGCCTGTCAAATTACATGTTTCTTTATCTAATATTAGTTTTTCTTTTAAATTAGAAATCATGTTGGGGTGGGGTAGGGTGGGGTTTGAGGGCATCAGGTAAGGAAAAGAGATAACTGAACTTAGGTTTGTTTGTTTATTTATTTATTTAGTTGATAAGAAAAGCACACTAGCTGTATGAGAACTTGTTCATCTGTGCTGCTTCAGACTGTGAGAATTCTAATATTCTTCTTGCAAGAATAATCTGTGCCTTATTTATTTATAATACTCCGACTTAAAGTCCCTTTGGATAATTACCATATGCCTTGACTATAAAGGCTTACCTTAGTGCATAAGTAGATCATAGTTGATTCTAAATTTCTGATTTATAAAACATTGTCCTCTTTGACTACATGCTTATCAGGGTACAGTGTTCTCTAAATAGAAGAAAAGATAGCAAAACATAGACATTTGATGTGCCATTGTGCAAAACTCCATAAAGAAGTGCATTTAAACCTACCATGTAAATCTTTGGTAAGTGTAGATGTAACTTCTGTCTAAGGGCCCAATTTCACAGTCCTTATTCAGACAGCTGAAGTCATCTCTTCTGCTGGTACCTTATGGCAGATTCTCATGCCTAGTAAAGGGACAATGGAAAAAGAAAAAGAACTATCAAAATGTCATTTTTTCCACCTTTTGCTTTTAAGGTATTATTGTTTGTTTTTCAATAATGAAATATTTGCATAATTATTGCCTTTAAATTCAGAGTTTTAAAAAAATGTTACTTATGTGATAAAGCAAGGAAAACTTGCCATCACAGTTTGATTTTGTAATGTTTGCTGGGCTTTTTCAAAATTTTTCTGACTGAAGACCTCTTCCTAAATATTTTCCCTTTGAAGAAAACTAATGTGTGTGTCATGTACGTGAGTAACAAAACATTTTCAAAATCATCGGAAGTAAATATGTTATTTAACTCGTGGCCTGCTAAAACAGATTTGAACTAGGCCTAAAAATAAAAGGTATAGGCAGCATTTATGCATACTTTACATGAAACTTTTTAAACATAAAAATATACACTTTTTCCATAACCTCTTTTTGCTTTGCTCCAGTGTCAGAAAATACAAAAGTTAGATGTGTATATATGAATATAAGTGCATTATTTTACCGTCAAATTTGGCAATAAAAGGTATAGTGCTTGTGGTTTCTTTGGATTTTCATAATCATCGAAATTTTTAAATTGTATCTTGTGTCTGTGTGTGTGTGTGTCTGTATGTGTACATTATGTAATGAAAACAACGGAAACAAAATCAGGATCTCTTCCTAATTGTTCTCCTCTACTGCCCCCTACCTCTTCCGAAGTTCAGGTGTGTTCAGATGTTGGCATTTTCTGTGCAATCTCAAACGTATGCATTTTTATGCACCTACCAACTGTGTAAAGAAAACCGAATAAATGTTACACTAGGGAAGTAGGTAAGGAGAGGTGGGGGGGGGCAGATACCAGCTGGAGCCTGGTATGTGTTTTCTCGTCTGTGGCACCATTTTGTTGTTGATGTGGGAATGTAGTGAAATAGTGGCTGCAGCTGCTTTGCTAAATAAGGATCCACCAAACTTCCAGCTGTGAGCATATGATTCATCCCTCCCTGCGCAAAAACTGTTTCCTAATATTCCATTATGTCCCATATTTGATTTTTATCACACAACTGTTACCTAACTGAATCTCTCACACGTGCTCTTTATGAATCCATTTTCCACCTTTCATTTAGGCTCATAACACATCTCCATCCTCCTATGCAGAAATTCCACAGTAAAATATATTGCATCCTCATAAATAATATTTAATGAATCATGTACTTGCACAATGTATTTCATTAACCAGCCTAACATAGATTCTGTACAAATTTACAGAAAATCCAACTAGGCCATTCATGAGCTGTATATTTATTTTCAATTTGATTATGTTTAATTCAACTTTGTATTTTTTTTCAATTAGTGAGTCTCACTTTTGTTTATTTACAGCATAAAAGTGAGTGAATAAAAGGTACATTTTTCAGTATTATTATTTGTAATAATTACAATTATGCGTTGGCTAGAATTTCTCATTTTCTCATGGGGGGGGGACTCAATATTGCTTTCACTGAAATTGGTTTAAAAACTCTTGGATTTATTTCAGAGGACCACAAATAAATGGATGTTTATTAAGGAAAGAAAACGCTCTTTTATCTATTTTCTGTTCAGATTTGAATCATGGGTAATTCTCCTTCGCCACCCTTGATGATATTACTAGCATCTGCATTACTGTAAGTAATGCAGGGAATATATTTAAGACCCTGTTCATATAATGGTAGTGAATTGTGCTCTACATACATTCTTTAGTTAGTTGGTTCTAATACAGCTCTCAGAAACATGATTCCAGCATGGCTTTGTGGTGTAAGTATGGCTGCTGGTTAACTCTATTCTAATCACAGTGTTCTTAAGGCTTTAGATTGGCAGTATGGGGTATATATTTGAGTGTTTAAGCAAAATAGAGAAACCGAAATGTGAGACAGTCATTGGCTTGATGGACAGTCATACACGAGGAATTAAATCTCATTGCCTCAGTTTTTCTAACTGTAAAATGGGGATAAAAATGCCATACCTCTAAAGATATGATGATGATTAATGTGGCTGTTAGAATGCTGTTTCATTATTATTGGCTTTTGCAGGTTAATGCTTTTAATTCCAGTGAAGACGTAAAATGTCATGTTAGGAACAGTCTGAAATCAAAATGTCTACTACTTAGATAATTAATTTGAATATATATTTAATATTAGTATGGGTTTACCATAATTTCCCTAACAATTGTGATGTCACAGTTATCCATGTAGAGGATTGGGGTTTCATTGAATGAGGAAGAGATGTGCCAAATGGGAGAAACGTTTCCAATAGTAAGTTTGCAGAGCAAATATTTATATCTCATATTAAAAAATCAGTTAGGTTGTCCAGAATTAGATTTCTGGTGTTGTTTATTGTGTTAAAGGTTGTGTGTAAAGAACTACTCTATTCATAATTGAAATTCTCCAGGCAAATCAGATATCAACATTTTTCAACAGAACAGGTAATTAATTATATTGTATTTTAAATTGAAGTTCATTGTGGTATTGATTTCTGTGGGAAGGAAAAAACTTCTTGTTAAAATGATGGGTGGTCTGGTACCCAGGTGCTGCTAGGTGATATCTGAGGTATCATTGAAATGAGCCATTGGTTAGAGTCCAGTTCTAATCAGAACACCGGTATCTTCACTATAAACACACCGAGTTTTTATTTCCAAAACTCTTTTTTACAGTTTAACTGGAGAAAAGGCCAGAGATTAACTGTTGATTTGAAAATACCTTATTAACTGTAAAACAAAGTGACTGGTGCTGCTTGTAACGAAGCATCTGTGAAGTGTGTCAGTATGATGTTGGAATGCCATGTACAAGAAGTTCAGTGTCAACACAGCTGCAGTTTACTGCTTTTAGAAACTTCCCAACAAGGAATTAGATAAAATATCTGTAATTTCAGCAAGGAGTTGGGGGTAAGGACTGATATCAGGGAGGGAAAATACCATTTTAGGTCCTATTAATTTTCCACAAAATAACATTTGTGCACTTTGCCTCGCCAGATAGTCTGCAGTGCTTTTTCCTCATTTCACATGCCAGGCCGTTTTTACATTATCATTTTCTTCTCAGTTATGTTTACCTTTTCTGAAAATGGTGAAATGTAAGCTATTCCAGACTGGGTGGGTGGCACACATTTGCACAGTACCTTTTAAAACACAGAGAGAGCATTTTATTTGAGCTCTGCAAACCACTGAGAGAACTCAGTGCAGCTGCTCTCATTGCATCAAAGAGCAACATGTAAAAATCTCACTTTCTATTCTAAATAAACCTGTTGAGTCAGATATTTCCGGGCTGACTTTTTTTTTTTTTTCCAAAGAAGGTAGAGTGGCAGTGGGTATATGCTTTAATGCTCAGTGTTCAACCGAACCACTTCACTTTTTTTTTTATGAGCTTCAAAGAGTGCCCATCCTTAACAAAATATCAAGTTAAAACATGTCATTTTAAAATTACATACTTGTCTTTAATCCAAAGACAACTCTTAATGGGAGTGGTTGGCCCATTACAAATGTAGTTTCTTTGCTCTTGATGTTCACACCTCCACATTAATTACTGATAATGGGCCACATTGTCCCTGACTGAATTGATTTGGTTTCTCCTGTCTTGATGTTCATGACTCCAGGACCATGGCTACACTAGACCCCGCCTTTCAAAAGGGGTATGTTTTTGAGCCACTTTGGCAGATGCTAATGAGGCAGTGCCATGAATATACAGCACCTTATTAGCATAATGGTGGCCACGTGCACATTGAAAGTGCTGCTTTCGAAACACACACTGCTTGTGTAGACAGGGGTCTTTCGAAAGGAGCCCCCTGAACTTCGAAATCCTCTTCTTCTCATTTGGTTTAGGGAAGAAGGGGCTTTCAAAATCTGGGGGATCCTTTTGAAAGGTCCCTGTCTACACAAGCAGCGTGCGTTTTGAAAGTGGGACTTTCAAAATGCGTGTGGATGCCGTTATGCTAATAAGGCACTGCATATTCATGGCAGTGCCTCATTAGCATCTGCCGAAGTGGCTTATTAACATACCCTTTCAAAAGGCGGGGGCTTGTGTAGCCATGGTCCACAAGAACTGCTGATAATGGGCCACATCCTCCATGACTGAACAAACCTTGTTGACTCTGGCCCTCCCTTTGACTGAGACCCTCGTTATACCCTCCTGTGAAACCCCACTACTCATGCATCTGATGAAGCCAGTCTTTGCTCACAAAAGCTTATGCTCCAAATTATCTGTTAGTTTATAAGATGCCACAGGACTTCCTGTTGTTCTTAATGGGCTGTTTTACTGCTGGCTAGTTCTTCTAACTCAGTATTTCTGCCACCTCTACTTCTCATCCCAGTTAGATCCTGTAGGTCATGATGTCCGATATGGTCATCACTCACCACATGTGGTGAATGGGACACTGCGGTCTGGCAATTTGGCTCTGGAGCTGCATATGGCTCATGGAGCCTTTAAATGCAGCTCCTCCTAGAGGCACATGTGAGTGCCACCTGCCCGCACACATGCCCCACCCCACCCCTGGTGGAAGAAGCATATGGCGGCTCCAGCAGTGGCAGCCGCAGCTGCTCTGGTGACTGCTCCAGCAGTGGCACCGGTGGCTATGGAGCATCACCAGCCTTTATTGCTGGGGTTGTGGGGGACTATGGCAAATATAGAAAGATGCCAACCACAAGTATGGCGATCTTTCAGTTCCCATTGGACACTACCACATGTAGTGGAACAAGGGTTGTGTGTTTGAAATCTGAAGCTGTTGAGTCCATGGTCAGGCAAATGCTGCATACATTAACCCTGCACTGGCCAGAACTAATTTGAGCACCTTTGGAAATGCTGGGGTTTACTTTTAAGTGTGTGCAAAATGAAACTTTTCAGCAATCATATTTCCTCATTTTTACCCTATTGATGGCCTCTATGGTTAATTGCAGAGGTGGGCAGGTAAAGGTAAAGAACACACATGGCATGATGCCCGTTTCTTTTGTGCAGTGAGTATGTTAAACCAAGAAATATGTTGTTGTTGTGTGGCTTGCGTTGGCAGGATTCTAGGGCTTTGTCTTGCACTGAATGCCCTCCACCACACATACTTAGCGCTTCACAGGATCATGCCCCTCTAGTTTAGTGAATTAAAGCCCCATTATGGAGGATGATCAAGTGACCCTTCAGTCTCCAGGCCCTATGACAGTTTATAACCCTTCCTTAAGTATGCAGTGAATATCACAGATGGAGCTTGACATACCAGTCAGCATCTCAAAGGTCACCACAAAGCTATTAGCTCACAGTGCCCTTTGTTTCCCAGTGTTGCTTTCTGCTACTGTAGTTGTTAACTGGCTACATTGAAATTAAGTTACTTTCTGAGTATGTAAGGATTTAGTTTTTAAAAAATATCTAAAAAAGAGTGTCAAAACAAGCACTACTAATTCTGACTAAGCCTATGTTGCAAAAGTGTTCCAGTGCTTAGCAATCTGATAGTACAAATATGGTCAATGTCTGCATGTCCATTCTGTGCAGCTTTGTTTTAGTACAAATATATAACCAGGGGGAAATTACGGAAATTTTACTTTTTTATTGATGTTTAGAGATTTGGGGCTTTTTAAAATTTCGTTTCTTTGAGCTGTTTTCAACTATTAGGAAACACAAGCATTCCATATGCTTCTCATCTCACAGTTCTCTGCTGTTTCTTCTGTGTAACTTGAAGATACTTAAAGATTTAAGGGATTTTAAAAAGGGACACCGAACCCTCCCCTCCCCTCCCCTTTAAAATAAACTGTTACAAATTGCTTTGTTAAAATGTTTACAACCGCAGCCACAGAAAATTGCATTAAATATACCCACAAAAGCAGTACATGGCCATTGCTTTTTCATGTGTGGTAAATTTACAAAAATAAAATGTTCCCATTGTGTTGCCTGACAACTGTTATCACTTTTTCTTTTAATTACTTGCATGTAACTTTGCAAGGCCAGGATCAAATAGACATATATTGCAGATGTTCCAGGCTTACTTGCTGATAGTTTTAGACAAAGACAACACTTCATGAAGCAGGTTCACTTACGCTGTTAATATAGCCCTTATAATTCTTGTTTAAACTTCTTGTGCAAAACCAGAATTTTTTTAACTTGAATATTCAGACAATAGAGCATTTTATTTACTTTCTCCCTCACAGATAAAGGGGGATAAACCACAGAGTAATGCCAAGCATAGCTATTCGGTCAGTATTATTTAGTAATTTGAGCATTTTAACGGTAAAATTAATTTAAATTTAATATTTGGGGGGTTTAAATTTTGTTTTGGAGATGGTCTAACAGTTTAAGAATTTAAAATGCTCAGTTCTGCAACTACATTTTAGCTCTGATATTAGTTGACACTCCAGTCATTTGTATAATTTTAATTTGCCTCACAGTCTGTAGCAATACAGACTGTATTTGCTCACTAATATGTGCTCATTTCAATAGCCCTCCATAGAGAAATCTTATCAGTGATCAAAAAGTAAGGGTTGAACATAATAGCAAAATTTACATGGATAAAACTGTTACCCTCACCCACTTCTTCCCTCTCCCCCCACACCCCCCAGCAAATAAAATTCCTTGTAGTATCCATTATTTCCAAACATGACCTAGTAACATTATTCTATAGCACATCTTCCATTTCACATAGAGAAACATGCTGTCAAATGGGGTTCTATAGTTTGAAAAAAAAAGACGCCATCTGAAATAAAAACAAATGTTGTTTCTTTTGGTTCATCTACTCTCTAAATATTTTTAACTTTTATAAAGCAGGCAAATTCCATTTTAATTACCCTTTGCAAGTTAGTACAGGCATGGAGGATGATATTAGGAATCAATGTGACACACATCCATGCAACTCAGTTAATTCTCTTGGTTACCATGCTTTCACTCCTCCTTCCCCCACCTAAATTAAGACCATGTTTCAGGAGTATCAAGGAAGCATTTGATTCATTTTTTGAATGCTCAGTCTTCTCAGAATTATTTGCACTAGCATTTCATAGTCTTTTTCTTCCCCTTTGCCACACAGCTGTCACTAGTACAGGAGGAGGACTGGGGGAGGGAAGAATGCGGGAGCCTTGCTAAAATCGTGTCACGTAGCACTAATTCATCTGCTCTCATTAGAGTGAGCGAGGGACAGCAGTGATGGCCAAGAGCTGCACTCCACACATGACACACGAACAGTTTGGGGAATAGAAAATTGCTTTCTCAGGAAGCCTAGCCAATTAAGGACTTGACCATATTGAATGTCAAGTGTTAATTTAGGTTTTTCTTCATTTTCCCAGTAGTAATGCGGGTCCTGTGATGAGCAAATACATGTCAAGTAAAAGTTGATTGCATGAAGGACCTGGGTATTATATGTCACTGACAAGTCACAAATGTACTCTGGTCTTTTAACCCCTTAGGTGAGTCCTAGGGTGGGGTGGGGGGTAAGGAAGAGGGATTAACTGTATTATAATGATAAGAATTTGTAGTTTATATTAGGGAGAAGCCTGGGTGAGCCAGACAGAAATAGAAATTCATGCAAGAGACTAGGACAGGAATCTCTTGCTATCATTGCACAAATATACTTTTCTGTGTTTTATAATTAATAATAAAAATGAGGTAAACACCCCCACACACAACTTACACACTCCTCAGGATTCTTTAGTGTTGTAAATATTCCTACCCGTATTCTATCCTCAGTCATGTTGCATGGTCAGGGGTGGGGGTGGGGAGAAAGAAGGTTAGGATACTGCTGGGAATAGAAGATATTCCTGTGTGGTTACTGTTTTGAAAGAAGTAAACCAATGGGAACTGGAGATGCTTAGCATTTCTGGATTTGGCCAATGTAGAATGTTTGGGAAAATGTAAATGTTAAAAGGGCTCGGGCATTTTTGGTTTTGTATCAGACAAATGAAGAGGAGGAAGAACATTAGGGAAATGCAAGACACTCCACTGAAAACAATTTATATTCTGTCTGGTGTATTTCTCCAAGTTAATTTCTTAGCAATTAGTAACCCACAGAAGGCCTGCATTCTTTCATTTCATGTTGTATCTACCCACAGTGTGGGGGGAAGACTTCAGTTTGTCTAAGTGATGTAGCATTTACTTTTACTAGATGTGGATACTTACATCTATAGCTTCTTATTTCCATACATCAGCATACTATTTACATATGAATATTCTGAAAATGAGGGAGTGTCTGTTGCTGTTGCAATAGCATACCTGGCAATAAATAAGTATCCCACAATGAAGTAGGCATTACTGTTTGATACCAGCATGGTGAGCTGGCAAATCTGCAAACATTTAGAAAGTTGTCAATGCCGTTTTAGTTTCCTTTAAATTAGCATTTAGGAATATAAGTCGTTAGATTTCCTTTTCTGTTGGTTGTAAAAACAAATACCACAAACAGTGCACATTGCAGCTGGTCAGGAAACATAATGGCACAGTAATAAATATGATTTGAAAATTCCAGTTTAAAAGGTTTCCTCCACAGTCTTGGATGTAGTGCTCGTCTGCATCAAGATTGAGGCGGGTAGTGTGAAGTTTTTGCAAGAAGTGACTGTGTTCTGTGGGCAAGCAGACAATCTCATTCTCTGTTGTTTTCACTCTCATGATTTTCATGAGATCGGAAAAGGTTAGATGAGAGGATGGAAAAGACCTCTTAAGTTTTAAACCAATCATGAGTATTTTCAGATCAGATTTCAGTTTTGTTTTTCAAAAAGAAAAAAAAACCAGTCCTGTCTGTATGATTAAAGAAAATTAATTTCCATTAAAAAAAATCAGGAAACAATTCCAAGAATCTGACCCGGAACAGAACTGGTGTGTTTGTGTCAATAATAGTCTATTTTAATTTATCTTGTGCGTGTGAAAAGTAGCACATAAACTCTCCTTATATGCCACACTATCCTGGGAACAAAATATGCTCTCTTCCCCAGTTTGTTCCTGTGTTGGAAAGCAGTGTCTGTAGAACTAATCTGTCATCAAGAATAGTATTTTAATTACAGTGTAGACCTCAGCAGCTTCCCTTCTGCTAGGTGTGCTGAGGGACTTTGCTAAGTTTGCTTAAAGCAAATTCTGATGATGGCATCTTTGGTTGCTGATGCAAGTTTTTTCCTCCTCTGTGGTGTCACTTTTGACGGATGGTACCTCATGTAATCACCCACAGCCAAGAATGGCCTTTCTTGCTACTCCCACAGCCAGAAAAAAAGGGTCCAAAAATCCCACCCAAACAGGACAAGCTATTTCTGAAGCTCCATTTCCCAATGCTAAAGCAGAAGATGCCTCCCTTTGCGCATGCTTTTGATAAATTTAAGAAGTCAACTCACTGACACAGATGGATAATCCAAGTGTATAGGGTGAAGAGTTATAAATTAACACATTATTCCCTCTTAATGTGAAATACTTGAGAATGCATTTTCTCAGTCCCCTGACATCTACCCAGTGAGGGCTCACATTGTACTTTTCAAGTGGCATTGATTTGTTAAAGCGCTGAATTAGCATCTCAGGCCAGCTGCCTGTTCCACGGTTGTGTTGTTGGGTTCATACTCTCTCTGCCTTGCTTCCTGCTGCCTTGGCCACACACGGGGCTTCAGCCTGCTTACCCCAGCTTTTAAACTCTGTTATTTTAGCCAGTCCAGGTAATACTCTCACCAAATGTACCTTCCCTAGCCAAGTAAATTCACCTATTTCTCTTTTTTACATAGTGCCCGAAGTGCACACCTATGTATATGAAAACAAAAAGCAGTCAAGTTGCACTTTAAAGACTAGCAAAACTTTCTCATGCTCCTCTACTAACGTCATATATGCCATCATGTGCCAACAATGCCCAGATGCTTTGTATATTGGGCAGACTTCTAACATCCTTAGACAAAGGGTCAACGGGCACAAAACAGACATCAAAACACTCCAGATCCACAAACCAGTTAGTCAACATTTTAATGGAATGGGGCATTCTGTCAATGACCTCAAGGTATGTGTGTTACTGAAGAGACATTATCGCTCCGTTTTAGAAAGAGAAGTGGATGAACTGACATTTATATTCAAATTCGGCACATTAACACATGGTTTAAATCGTGATGGGAACTTTCTGAGTCACTAGAGGGGCTCGTCTGCATACTTGACTCAATCTAATTCTTGATCTCCCCCCTCCCCCCCTCCACTCTCTGATTTGCTCACCTTGATTATCTTTTTCTGATTTGTCCTCCTTGCTTACTGTTTTTGGTTCTCTGTGTCTTAAATAGTGAGTCTGTTCTGGTCTGGCTATGGTCTGAAGAAGTGGGTCTGTCCCACGAAAGCTCACCTAATAAACTATTTTGCTAGTCTTTAAAGTGCTACTTGACTGCTTTTTGTTTTGATAGTGTATAGACTAGCATGGCTTACTCTCTGTACCTATGTATATGGTTGGTGCTTTGGTTGGATGGACTGGGGCTGGGGTGGGAGAGATTGGTAGCCAGGATGGATGGCTATTTTTGATCTTTGATTTCTGTTCTTTTATTTTGTTTGCAATGTGATAAAATCTTCTGTACAGCCACTGAGTGAAAGGGAAAGGAATGAAGAAATGAGGGAATATTTGTATGTCAAAAAAGATGTTTAAGTGCTCTATTCAACTACAGGTCTTTCATCCCAGTGTTAGTCTGTAGTACTTCTATCAGGCATCAGGCTGTTCATTAATAAATCCAAGAATAGTTTGTGCTTTTGAGTAGTATGGAAATTTGCTATTTATTACCAATTAATTTTTGATTCCACTTGCAAGCTGATGATGCAACAAGATTTTAAAAATGTAATTGTCTCCCTCACTTCTCTTTCTGTCTCACTCATTTAAGCTGCGTCTGCACTAGCCCCTTCCTTTAGAAAGGGATATGGGAATGAGAGAGGTCGGAAGATGCTAATGAGGCGCTGCCATGAATGTGCAGTGCCTCATTAGCATAATGGCAGCCGCAGCAATTTGAAAGTGCCACTTTCGAATAGCTTGCTGCTTGTGGAGACGGGGTCTTTCGACAGGACCCCCATTCTTCGAAAGCCCCTTCTTCTGAACACTAGAAAGTGGCACTTTCGAATTGGTACGGCTGCCATTGTGCTAATGAATTGTTGCATAGTTATGACAGCATCTCATTAGCATCTTCTGACCTTGCTCATTACCATGTCCCTTCCAAAATGAAGGGGCTAGTGTAGACACAGCTTTAATGTTTTCACTATAATTTCATACATTTCTAATGGTGGAACCTGACAGATTTGTAGCTGTCCCTTAACTAACTATATTAGAATACTGATACGCGTATTGTGGTAATAAACCTTCTGCATGTTATAATAGCGTTACACAATTTGTTTAAAACCTCTAATAAAATGATGTTTTTGTTTGTGGTTCCTTGGTATGGAAACTTGCAAAGTTTCTGAAGCTTACAAAGGGACTATCCTATTAAGTAGCATTGAGGGATAGAATGATGCCCTTTATACTTCTCATTCATTAATTATGCACTATTTTGCACATTATTTTTCTGTTACCAGTGTTTATTTATGATAGTTTAATGCTGCAGAAAAATTTATCTTAAACCAATTTTTAGGAATAGAAAACTTAAGAATACTCGGAAAGAATGTACCTCTTTGTGATTCCTAATATTACGTATTTCTTTTAGATGGGCTCCTTTTCTGGCTTTCTATGGTTTTTCCTCCATATATAAATATACTGATTAACTCATGCCTCATACACAGAATTGGAAGGAGTATGAAAATTCAAAGAAACTTAAACATAGTGACTTGACATCATAACTAACGTTGATATATGAAGCTTCCAGGCAACAATATAGTATTTAGTGCTAATTTAAAAGTTATTCTTATTGAGAAAATCCTGCTTTCTGTAAAGGCTATGAGATACAAGACTTGAGCATGGCTACGTCTACCCTACCAGATACATTTGATTTTATGAAATATGATTTTAGAATTCTGGATTTATAAATTTTGAGTATTCTTATTTCCCACAAAGTCCACACAAACTTGAGTTTGTGCTGCCACACTAGAGAGGCTGAACGTCACCTGTTTCAGCAGTGCGTTGTGGGAACCTATTCCACAGTTCCCTTAGCTCTGTATTTGGTGCCCTCCTCCTGGGCCCTGCTGCACCCTCACTGCTGGCAGCGCTCATCCTGCTGCCTGGTTCCCAGCTCCCCAAAACTTGGGGGAGCCGAGAAATTGACTACTGCTGCACCTGGCTCACAGGAGAGGGGAGCCAGCTGCAGCAGGGAGCCAGGATCTGCACTGATCAGTTTCCCAGCTCCCAGGAGTGGCAGGGAGCCTGGAGACAGGTGCAACAGCACCATGAGTTTCCCAGCTCCCTGCCACTTGCAGGAGTAGGGAAACTGACCAGGGCTGATGTGCTAGTCAGTTTCCCAGCTCCTAAAAGTGGCAGGGAGCCAGGAGACAGATGCAACATCACCATGAGTTTCCCAATTCCCTGTCACTTGCAGGAGCAAGGAAACTTATGAGAGCTGCTGCAGTGGTCAGTTTCCTGGCTCCCTTGAGCAGCAGGGAGCCAGATGCAGCAGTGCCACTCAGCCTTTGGAGGCTAATGAATTCAATTCAGAGACATAGCATTTCCACACTAGCCTTCATTTGAACTTGACACTACATCCACCTGATTCATCATCATCAATAACCATGGGCTCAGCGCCCATTGGTGTCTGATGCCTCTCTCACTATTTCCTTCCATCTTTCCCTATCCAGTGCAGAGTGCCTTAGTTTCTGTAGACTAGGTCCGCACCAATCTACTTCATCATCTATCCATTCTCTCTGGGGTCTGCCTCTCCTATTCAAACCATCCATTATGCTGAATACTGGGGTCTTGATTTCTTGTTCATCGTTCATTCTGCAAATATGTCCAAATAGTTGTAGCTTCTGTTTTATAACCTTCTGCAGCAGGTTCTCTTTCGGCTGTATCTTCCTGTATAATTGCTCATTGGTGACCTTCTTCTGCATCCATCCTATTCTCAGAATCTTTTGATAACAACTCCTTTCAAACGCCAATATTCTTCTTTTCGAATCTTTCGTTATCACCCCTCTCACATCTGTACAACATGCTGCTGAATACACGTTTTCAAGACGCCCAGCTTCATTCTTAAGCTAATTGCTTTGCTTTTCCAGATCTTATCCATCACCTTTAAACTCACTCTTGCTTTCACTATTCTATTCTCTATTTCTTTCTTAGTCTACATCATACTTTATGTTGCTCCCCAGGTATGTGAACTTCTCTACATTTTCTAGTTCAATACCATCGACACTGATCTTCCTTTCTGTTTCCTTATCTCCAAATACCATTGTTTTTGTTTTATCGATGTTCATAATCAGTCCGTACCACTTCCCTTCTTTAACACCTGCACCATTTTCGCTAGCTTTTCCTCATCTTCCTCAATGATAACTATATCATCTGCGAACCTCAAGTTGTTAATTCTTTTCCTGTGCACAGATATCCCTTCTACCTCTTCCTTGATCTTATCCATCGCTCTCTCCAGATGTGCGATGAAGATACTTGGCAATATTGGATCTCCTTGTCTTGTACCTCTACTTGTTTTAAACCAACTTCCCAACTCCCTGCATGTTCTCACTGCTGCCTCTGCATTATCATTATCTTTCAAAAACCGTATCAGTCTGCTATCCACTCCGTGTGACTCCAACACCACCCAAGTTACTTTCTGATCTATATGGTTAAATTCCTTTTGAAAATCGATGAAGCAAGTGTATACGTTTTTGTTCTTTCATCGAGCTTTCTCCGCTATCAGTTTTAGTGCCAATATCTGCTGTATGGTACTTCTATCTTTTCTGAAACCTGTTTGCTCGTTTGCTATATATTCTTCTATCTGCGATCTTAATCTCTCAGTCAGTATCATCATCAGCACCTTACCTAAATGACTCATTAGGCCAATCATTCTGTAGTTCTTGCACTCCAGTGTACTTCCTTTCTTGGGTATTGTCACTAGCACAGATCTTGTTCATTCCTTAGGCGCCTTCCCTTCTTTCCATGCTATATTACCTAGTCGGTGTATTTCCTGAATCATGCTTTCTCCGCCGTAGTTGATCATCTCTCCCGTGATCTTATCATTTCCAGGGCTCTTAGCTGTTTCACTGCTTTTTCTACTTCCTCCTTTGAAATACCGGTCTTGCTCCCAATGCTCGGGGGAGATATCTTTTTCAATTCTTCAATCAGTCTTTCTGAGACACTTGGGTCCAGCTGTGCTTTGTATAGATGGGTGCAATATCTCGTCCATCACTGCACAATCTTCTCCCTGTTCATGAGCACTTCTTCGTTCTCATCTTTGATAGCCATCTGCTTCAGTTGCCATTTCCTGTTAATATTCCTGATTGTCTTATACACCTCCCTAGTCTTACATTCACCATAATACCTCTCGATATCTTCACATTGCTCCTCTAACCATTTCTCCTTATCCTTTCTGGCTGCTTTCCTTACCTCATTGCATTTCATCCTATATTGTGGTTTTGCCATCTCAGAAACATCTTTTCTGATCTTCAATGCTCTTTTGTCCTGAACCAACCTCAGTGTCTTCTGGGTAACCCATTTCTTATTGATCTTTTCTTCTTCTGGAACAGTCTGCTCACTTGCCTCTTCTATAGCAACAGCTATCCCTACGACTCTCTTATCTAGGTCTTTCTCTGTGGCGATATTCTTAATCTTCTCTTTGAGCGCTGTTCTGTACGCATTCCCTGTTTCTTCCTCATATAGCCTCACCACATCTCTTCTTTTCTTAAACTGTGTCTTACATTTTCTTTTGAGTTTTATCTTGATGTTTGCGATCACTTGACTGTGGTCTGTGTCTATATCTGCTCCTTGGAAAGTTCGGCACTGCTGTACTGATGTTATCCATCATCTTCTTATCAAAATCATATCTATCATGTTTTTGGACTTCTTGTCATTCGATCGCCATGTCCACTTCCTACAGTCCTTTTGTTGGAATCTTGTGTTGCAAATCACCATCTCATGCTCTGTAGCAAACTCTAGTAGTTTCTCACCTTGTTCATTTCTTTCTCCATATCCAAACCTTCCCATGACTCTCTCCCAACCTTCGTTATCTGTTCCAACCTTCACATTCCAATGTCCTCCGATGATCAACACATCTTTCTTCGGTATCTCCTCCACCGTCTTTGTCAAGTCTCTATAGAATAGCTCAATCTCTTCCTCTGTACTGTCCGACTTGGGTGCATACACCTGAATGACTGAGATGTTGAACGGTTTTGCTTTGAATTGCGTGACCATCATTCTTGCACTCACCGGTTTGTATCCTAATAATGCTCTTCTAGCTGGTTTGCTAAGAAGGAATCCAACTCCTGCTTCGTGCTTCATTTAGTTTCCTGACCAAATGACTTTGCAACTGCATATCTCTCCTGATCCTGTCCAACACATCTCTGCCAGTCCAAGTATATCACATCAGTATCTCTCCATCTCCTTCCGAAGTAGCTCTAATTTTCCAGTTGCCCACAGTGTTCGGACGTTCCATGTTCCAATGGATAGCATATGTGTTAGGTGTAATATATTTTCGGTAGCCAACTTGTCGACCCAATCCTGATTGGTCTATTGGTATCGCGTACCTTGTTTATCCAGGCGACCTCCGAGCTGGCATCTTTTAACATTTAGTTGTACTGGCATCAGATTTCATTCGTATTGTTTTTTGACGGTCAGCGCATCAACACACATCTGACCAACCCTCCTCCTTCATCCGGGCTTGGGACTGGCCTGGAGCTCTCAGTGGCTTCGTGGCGGAGTTACCCACCTGATTCCAACAATATTATGAAATCGATATTAGTGCTCTCCAAATAGAGCTAATGGTATTTACAGTGAAGACAGTCACTTGGTACAATCATGCTAACTGCCTTAAATTTGAATTTATCTTGTAGTGTGGATATAGCCATAGAGTATAGGATGAAGCTTCTTGTGTAGATTCACCATCTCACAATACACTCTTCCCAGGGAATAGACAGCTGTGAAGTGTTCTAGGGCTAGACTTTAGGCTTTCATTATTTAATATGTTCACAGCATTTTACAGGCTTAAAGGAAGACACATTCTCTGCAGTTAGGTACTTACAATCCAAATCTAATCCAATACAGGTTAAGTTGTGGAACGTGTTGGCCGAACATCCTATCTTGATTTATTGGAGACATTTTTGGTAGATTGTACTTGTCAAGTTAGTGTGGATATGTAGTGGTGAGGGGATTAAACAACTTTGTCTTTGGACTGGGGTTTAAGAGGCTGATTGAGACCACCAGTCAGAGGAAGGCAAGTCATATTGTTACGAAAACAAGTTACCTTGTTCCTTGTACCATGGAAGCATTGCCATTGTAGTTTTGCGCAACATGCAGAGACGGACAAAACATGCCCTGCTGTGCAGATGTTACTGTGGGATTTTTCTTTATAGCTCCCAAAAATATGTAAGATGCCTCATGATAAACAACAGAGTCCTTACCCTAATGTACATGAAACGGCATAACAAGGGGCCAAGAAAACTGAGGAAATATAGAGATAACATTATGTAGTTACTCAGCAAACAAATGCACATAGGATATTACACCTTTTTTGTACTTTTTTTAGACAAGTTTTCTTTAAAAAAAAAAAAAACAGAGACGTTTATTTAGTTTTTTTCTTAGCAAAGTCATTTTTTATGTCCCGTGTGGCAGAAGTAGGTCTCACTCATACTGGAGGTATGAATGCATAATTGTTTGGGTTTTCCTGTGTCCATGGCTGTGTCTACACTAGCTCCCAACTTCGAAAGGAGCAGGATAGGTAGAGTGTTGGGAGATTATTAATGAAGTGCTGCAGTGCATATGCAAAATTTTGAGGAGTAAATGGACTTCAAAGTAGCTCGGGCTCTTGGAAGTACCTGCAGGTTAGCTGCAGCTACATGCAAGCGGGCACTTCAAAGTTGAACACTTCCAAGTTGCCATGGGGGAGAATTAGCTTAATGAAGTGCTGCATATGTTGGCAATAGGTCTTGTTGCAAGGAAAAGTTCTGGGGCTGGTGTTCCTGTGGTATAGACTGTGGTTGTTGGTGAGAATCCTCATCAGGTTGGGAGGTTGTCTGTAGGAGAGAATTTCCAGTATTTCCAGTAACTCTCAGCACCTTCATAGGAGTGACTTTGATTTCAGTCATGTGAGTATATGGTGATACTGTTTCCCACAACAGCCAGCTCCTGGCAGCCTAATATTAAGTTCATTCCAGGTTGCCAGAGGGAAGATTTCACTATCTAGATATCTATCTCAGTATCCAAAAGACAGTGCAGCCCCGCCCCAAACTCTTAGAGGATGACAGTCATCTCAGATTCCCCTCCAGAGATGCAGGAACATGAAGAAGGAGCCAGAAATAACTAATTAAAGATTTGAATTCCATCACTTGAAACCTCCTCAAGGCTATGCAGCTGCCTTCTCTGGCATCAACCTCTGAATTGTCTCCAAAATCTGAATGCATTTGTATTGTTCAAGAGGAGCGTCAAATGAGTCACCAAGATGTAAGCTTTCTTATGGAACTTCCACATAGAATAATTCTGAAGCTAAGTATGTATACATAGGCCTTTCACCAGCAACTGCCTGGTATGTACATTTCTCAAAGAGAGAGAGACATCCTAAGATTGATCTTTCAGTGGTGACAAGTCCAAAAAAGATACTTCTTCCCCTTGAAATTCAGCGCTTCCTTTTTCTGTCTTGTTGCTTGTGATTTTGAAAAAACAAACCAAACCAAAACAAACAGCCTTGGTGCCTAAAGTACGTTTTTTTTAAACGGTTGACTGTGTCACTTTGTATTTGTCAGAGCATTCTCCATCTGCTCCAGCATTCTAATAAGTGTATTCTTAATGCCAAGAGCAAGGGTCTGCAACCTTTAAGGACTTCTTTGTGATTCCCAGTAGTATAATTTCAAAGTTAAAAATGATAAACGTCTAAAATCTCCAAAATGAGCAACTCATATGTAAATAGCAAAAGATATGTGATCTCAAAATGTTGGATAACTTTCCCAGGTGTCCTCCAGAGAGAGAGAGAAAGCTTCGCAGTGAAAGTCAGGAAGACAGTGGTACAAACACGCATGGAAAGTGTAAGGAAATAGAATATGTAAAAAGGTTGTGAACGTCCTGCAGCAATCATGTATCACATTACCAGTCATTGTGGCAGCATCTACACTTGCATTCCTCTTTTGAAAGAGGCATGCAAATGGGGGAAATCGAAAATGTGAATGAGGTGCAGATTTACATGTCTGGTGCCTCATTTGCATTTTCTTCATTTGAAAGAAGAAAAGCAGTGTAGACGTGACTCTTTCGAAAGTAAACCCCATCGTCAAAAGAATCCTTCTTCCATTTTTTTATGGGGAGAAGGGTTCTTTCGAAGATGGGGTTTACTTTCTGAAGAGCCGCGTCTACGCTGCTTTTCTTCTTTCGAAAGAATATGCAAATGCAAGCGTAGATGCAGCCTTTGCATTTTCTTACAGTAGGGGTTACAAAAGGTACGGTTTGATGTTATTTATTAAGGATTGTCTTGTATTCACCTGCATTGCGACTCTGAATTACTGAGTTTTTTATTGAATTGGAAAAAAAACGGCTCTTTCTTCTATTTTGGTTGCTGACCCCTAGGATAGACAGTTACTTTTGAACCCTGTACGAAATACAAAGTTAAGGAACCACAGAAAACTGAAGGCATTTGGAAACTACATTTTGACAACCTCAGATCACTTTCTTTTTTACCATGTGGTTTATTTTTGTTTTGTTTTATTTTAGGGAGATGGGGGTAAGGTCAAGAGCTAGCAAAATAGTCATATGACAGATAAAAGTGCACTTAAAAAAACCCAGCATGTGATGGCCTTGCTACTGATTCTGTGGCAATAATGGCAGATTTTTCAGAAGGGAAAATCACTTTCAGTAACAAGGGGTTTATGACCAAAGGTTATTGCTTTTGCTTCTGGTACCTGTGGTCTCAGGTTCTGATTCACTGGACACCTGGCTGGCAGAATAAAGTTTATGAGAGTGAGACTAATTATCCATTAGAATAATTTCCCAAAAGTGTTGATCAGTGTTCCTCGCTAATCTTTTCTATCCATTTGTGTCTTTTTTTCCATCCATGTGAAGATTAAATTTTTCTTTGTGCACCAGCAGTAGGAACAGGGTCCTCTGCAATTGTGCTGGGTGGAGTTTGAACATCCTTAGTGGCTACACAAGCACACAACTTACAGGGAACACTGGTGTTGATCGATTTTTCCATCACCAGCAATTTTAAAATCAAGAATGGATTTTTTTTTAATATTTTCTAATTCAAAGGGGATTATTTTGGGGGATGATTCCATGTGGTCAATAATATACAGGAGGCCTGACTAGATGATCACAAATGTCCCTTGTGGTCCTGAAGCATAAACCTCTATGTGAATCTACTAAAGAAATACTAAACAGGAATAATTATTATTTTCTTCTGGTAACTGAACAGTTATAATAGTGTTTATGCTCATTTGATTCTTCTCTTCAGTCTGAACGGTGTTCATCACTTTGTATACTTATACCACAGGATCTTTTATTTTTGATAAACACAAAGCAAATTCTACTCTGTTTTCCAATAGATTTTAAGCAATTCTTTTTTGTTAATGAGAAAACAAACCCCCAAATATCATCAGTAATATCAGTTGAAATCAAATGCCAGAACACTGAACTTAAGGTGAAAGAAATTCCTAGGATGTTGAGATTTCATATGCAAAACTGACAGTCCTCAATCGGACAAGACACATGGTCCTTTCAGATACTTATGCTTCAGGGCATAAACCAGCCTGTAACATATTGGGGTTCTGAAGAATCTCTGAGCAGGTTTGTCCAGTACTGGATTTCATTCACCTTTCTCTGAATTGTCTGGTCCTGGCAACTGTCTGATCTATAATGACAGTTCCGACATTCCTAGGAAGTGGAGTGCAGAACCAGGTTAGAATTTCCTAAAAATGTGTGCTCCCAGAGGAGCGTAGGTCTCCACTGAAGTGACCTGGACTCGATCATGGTACACATATATTTGCTCAAGCTGGTAGTGAACAAGTGAGTCTTGTTGCATCAAGAGCAAGATATTAGGGAAAATTGTTCTGATGCTGATGCTGCAATTGATGAGGGAGGTAGTATCTATTTAGTATGTCTAGTGAAGACCTAAATTGACTGCAGTGTGCTCTCTGGTTGACTCCAATACTCCACTGTAACAAGCTAGGTTGATGGGAGAGTGTCCCTTATCAACACAGCACAATGTAGACACCCCAGTAAGTTGAACTAAGCTATATTGACTCCAGCCACATTATTCATGTCACTTGAGTACTGTAACTTAAGTCAACCTACCAGCAGTCTAGGTAAGGCCTTAGTTAAGACTTGGTCATTCCTGCACGCCATCTTCACCCACCGGGCCTTTGTACATTGCATCCGTAGTGCAGTGTTTTCTAGCTAAATTTCTCCCTCTACTTGCTAGGTAATTAAGAGTCTGGCCCTGACTGTGGTCCCAAATTTCAATAAGTGAGTTGTCATCTTCTTTTCTGATGTAAATAAGCATATCTTCTAATGTTTCAGTGGGGTAACCTTTTCGTCCTTCTGTTTTTATTAACATTTAATTCATATTGTAAGCTCCTTGAGGCAATGGATCCATCTCTGATCTCATTCTGTAAAGCATTACGCACACACGTGTTGGTGTGTAAATAACAATATGTTCATTCATAAATCAGGTGTCATGGATTACAATCACTTTCTACTTTTACAGAACAAAGAATGTATTTTTTTTAACTTCCTGATCTGATTTCTGAAGACACTGATCTGTAACAAGCCACCTGAAGTATGTCTAAATAACGTTTTAGATTGAGCCTCTCACCCAGGGCTGACAGAGTTGGGTTAGCAAGGCTCACACTATTGTCATAAAAATAGCTGTATGGAAGTGTAGTGAAGCCTAATTGGGGCTGGGCTGCATAGCCAAGCTGGAACTTCGAAGCTCTGTCTATATAACTTGTGCTGGAAAGTTCAGTCGCACTTTCTCCAAAAGACTATGTATACAGATCCTTGAGATACGAGCTGGGGCATGAGTTCCCTTTTCCTGCCATAAGTTCAGAAGTATTGATACGTGTATTTTCCAGTGTGTGGCGAATGTTTCCTTACCTGTTATAGTGTCTTACTAACAGCTTATAGTAAAGAAAGTATAATTCAACTATGGAAGAATTAAACTGGGCAGTTAAGAAGTGGGTGGAATCAAAGCAAAGAACTACAAAAATCTCTGCCCAGAGATTGGCTGTGTTGTTGATCATGCAGATGAAAGGGGAAGAAAATCCAGGAGTTGATAATACATGTTTATAACATCAGAAATCAAAGTAACAGTTAAATAATACTTTTATCCTGGTGTTATGGCACTGTGCTTCCTATGTGTGTTGGAATAATGCTGTCATGCTATACAAAAGGGCAAAGAAGGACAAACAAGACACTTAGCACTTTCCTTTTCAAATCTCCATTCCTGTTAATTGTTAAGGAAATACTTCTGTTTTAGTACAGAATAAATAAAATACCACTAGACTGCCAAAGTGCTGGCAGCTTTGGAAACTAGTCCGTTAAGGACACTGATGTATCTGAAATCTCATAATGTGATTGCTGCTGGTAAATGGAAAAAAAAAAAAACCAAAAAACACACATCCTTAAAAAAAGGAGAGGGTGAGGAGTAAGGAAGTTTAGGCTTAAACACACAACTTTCACTAGAAACGACAATAACAAGTTCTGTTTTTTGTTTGTTTTCTTAAAAAAGAAGACAAACCCCCACACCCTCCGGCAACTGACCAAGTGCCTGTTGAAACTGTGAAGCAGATTATTAAGAAATGCTGGAACTGCCTGCTCAGTGTTGTGACTCTGCAGAAGTTCTGATGGGGCACATGCATCACAAGCCTGTCACACTGCAGAAGCAGGTCGGGGTCATGGTGAAGAGCAGGGTGTTGCTGGATAAGGTTGAGGAAGCAGAGGTGGCCCCTCTGCTCTGTGTGTGGGTCTGTGTACTCCTTTCCCGTCAGAGCTGGCCCAGCACAGCCAAAAAAGCGGTTCCTTGGCAAGACTTAATGGCAGGATGATGTAGTCTGTTGTGACTAGTGCATTCCTTTCAGGTTAAACTAGGGAAATGGCATTGTGTTAAAATTCCAAGTCGCATGAATGTTTTATTGCCACAAGTGCATTCAGGCCTCAAGGGGAGCGTGTGTGGTGGGGAAAGGGGGAGGGAGGGTGACTGAGAGACTCAGGAACTATCAGAAGAACACTTCCCTTGGAAAATTTTACCCGGCAGCGTGAAGCTGACTTGCTGTGATAGCCGCTTAGAAGTTTCGCTTTTCCTAAACTGTGGCTTTTTAAAACCTCTCAGTCCAGACAATTAACAGCTGAAGAAAATATGACAAGACACACGCAAAGAGGTTGGGAGAGAGGGGGACGAAATGCACCAGAAAGGAGCTGAGTTGCCTGCTTGTTTAAACTGCCAGATCTCTTCCCTCCTCTCCCCCTCCCTCCTCACTACCCTGCTCCCAGAACTGTTTCCCCCTTGGACCCCCCTTCTCTGTCTGCTGAAGGCCAGGAGTGATCTGTTAACTGTACACCACTGACTGGGAGGCCAAAGCAGCTCATGGTACTGTATGTTACCATTACTACTCCCTCATTCCTTTTTACGTTTTTAAACATTTCTTTGTAATAATGGTTTACATGAGTCAGAAGGATTTAATTTTAGACAACAGAAGAACAAAGTGAAGAACAAATAACTAAACGCTGTGCATTTCTGGTTTTTTTTTAATGGGACAATAAATCCATCTAATTTACGTTAGTTGCAATTAATGATTTGCAACAATTTTAAATAGGATTATTGAATACAGAAATAATGCAGGGTTTGGGATAGCTCTGGGGATATAACTCTTGCAAGGAAATGTTGTTCTGAGGTCATGCTCATATTTTTTAATTCCTTTGAATTTTCATAGGCTTTGTGGGTTTTTTATTTATTGACATGATTTTGTAACAAAAAGTCTACTTATAAATTACTGAAATTTCATTAGTTCATATGTTTGTTACAGGCTTACATTGTTTTCATTTGTATGTCTGTGTTTATGTGGCTTAATGTGAAAATAATCTGTGTAGATATATGTATCTGTGACTTAAATGAGGCTTGTGGGTGTTGAGCATTTTTGAAAATCAGGCTGGTTTTATTTAGGTGCTTAGCTTTAGACATCCCAATATGAAAAAGTTGCCCATAAAGCTTGTGTCTGCATGAACATGCCCAAGTGCCCCAAACCCCAGGAATTGCGTTCTTCATTTGATTGCATTCTTGCAACTTCATTGAAGTCAAAGAGTTACACTTGTGTAAATGACAGCTGATTTTTTTCTGACAGAGATATGTTTCGTTATATAAATATCTATCAGGATCTGTACTATTGGGGTATATATATGGGCCTGTGTATGCATTAATATTTTATATATACTGACCATGTATGGCCGGGAAGTGTAATACTTTTTAGTTTTGTGAGTAAGAATTGATCATACTCTCTAGTTATGCAATATCATGCTTAACAAATTAAAATGTAGCATTTTGTAAATCATTTTATAAGATTATTGATACATGAAAGGTGCTCGAATAAAAGAATTAGTCTAAATTGCTCATAATATTAGGAGTGCTAAAGTAACTACATTTATCCAGTCTCTTAGTTGGGGCCAATTGGCTTAGCTCCATCTGGCCCACAGTGTATTGATGTATTTGGTTTTTCAGTGATGTTGTATAAACTCAATTATATACACACATGCCTGAATGGTCTGGATGCTACAGGGTGAAGAATACCCATCACCTTGTATGTAAGGGAGGAAGTTGGAGAAATATTGCCAGCCTTGTTCTTAAAAATGAAATTTATAAATATGCGTTAAAGAGAATCTCAGAGATAAGGGAAATTCCCCCTTGTTGAGTATGTACATATGTGTGGATATGGAACATACATACATATTTGTTTGATTGTATATAGATTTATGATGTATATTGTAATCTGTGCTTAAAACTTTGCACAATACACATTCACAGTCCAATGGAATACTTTTTATATTTTACCATATAAAGCACAGTATATTAAATATTTTCTCATTTATTAGTGTGTGTCAGGAATCCAAGTAAATGTTACTAAAAGAATGTAATGTTTAAAAATTTTAAGAGCACAGTAGCTTTTCATGTCCCATGTGATTTTTGATTTTGTTGAAAAGTTAGGAATTATTCATATAGGTTTGGCTACATGATTTATATATTTTGTTTCTATAAAATGGATTATTTTGTCAGATAAACATAGCTTTAAACTGGTTAGTACCCTGTTTATGATGATAGAGGGTTTCTTTATTGCTTGCTGTTATCTTTAAAAAAAAACAAAAAACAAAAAGAAAAAACCTCACCGACTACATTGTCAAGGCTTGCAGAGAGTCAGAGCCTCAGTAAACAATCAGCTGTATAGCAAAATTATGATTTATTTACTTATTCAGTCAGCCCTTCAGGTTTTAGAACTCAACATTAAAATCTTCTGTAGATTCAGAAAGTTATCCACTTTGTTATATTTTTGCAGCTTTAAGAAGTTCTGAGTACAAAAATTTAATGAGAGCTCCCTTTTAATGATTGGCAAATGAGAAACTTCTAAATTAAGGTTTTCAGAGGAAAGTGGCAAGTTGTATGTTCAGACATACAGATGATTTGCTAGCAACTATCCTATTTCCCACAATTCTTCCATACATTTCAAAAATTTGCATCTTCAAAAGTTACTGAAAATGTTTTTAGAAACAAGAAGCTGATTTTCTGCGGTCTTTTCTCCTTGAGTAGACATTTATACTTGTGCTACTAACACTGACTTCTCTACTCATGCCAGTAATATGTGATTTACTTGTGGGGAAATTTTTCATCACTGTGCATGCACAGAATTCAGCGCCTCTGAAGAAAAATGATTTCTGATGGTGATGCAAAGGCAAGCTGCAAGAACGGTCATACGTCTTCACCTCTGCAGTGCAGGTAGTCAGTTTGGGCACCTAAAGCAGCTGGTGGAGAGAGTGGAGAGGTGGCGGGGCTGGGCAGTTGTGCATGTGTGTGGGGAGAGACTGGAAGAGTTAGGCGTGGGGCAGGCTCTGTTCTCTCAGGCAGAACCTGCTTTGTGAATTGGTCTCCTTATTCTTAGTAAATAGTGTAAAACTTTTAAGGCTCCTTTACACCATTCTGGCAATGTAAAGTTATCTTATTATAAAGGGTAATATGGCCTTATAAATGTTTATAGTATATTAGTGATTAGAACTGGTTTAAATTTTTGGATTGAAAAAAGAAATAATCCTATCAAAATATGTTCCATGAACTGTTTTCTACTCATCTGTTTGAAACAGGTCAGTAGTCAATATAAATAGTGAATCTGAGCCCTAGGCCTCACTTGCTCTTGAGTTACGGTGATCATCTGTCCTGTTTTTCCTGGGACAGTCCTTTATTTAAGCTTTCTCACAGGTGTCTCGACTTTTATAAGATAATGAGCTAAATGCCCTGTTTTATGTGGGGTTTCTGTCCCCTGGTGCCTAGGTGGGGCAGCTCCCGCTGCCAAGGAGCACCTCTGTGGGACAGCTACCCTGTTCCTCATTGCAGCATTGCCATGGAGGCCCTCTGCTGGGCAGCTGCCATGTTCGTAGACCCCTCGCGTCTTGGGCAGTAGCCCCCACTGCCCGTGGGCCTTGCTGCTGCAGGGTGGCTGCCTGGTTCCTTAGTGCCCCATGCCAGCAGTGCCCTCTTCTGGAAAGCTCCTCCATAGGGTGGCTGCCCTGGCCCATGGCATCCCACACCTCAGAGCTGCAGCCCCTGCTGCTGTGGAGCTCCTCTGTGGTGTGGTTGCCCCATTCCCTGGAGGGGCAGTCCCCACTGCCAGGGAGCCCCTCCCTCAGGGTATCTGCCCCCCGCCCAGGTGTCCTGCACCTCTGGGCAGCAGCTCCGACAGGCAGAGAGCCACGCCGGAGGGTGGCTGCACATTTGCTTGGCATGTTGCAGGTTTCACAGCCCCCATTCCCAGCATTCCACCATAGAGCAGTGGTGCTGCACCCTGGAGCAGCAGCCCCTATCTCTGGCACCCGCCACAGGGAGGCTGTGGAGCTGTCATCCCCAGTGCCTCATCACGGGGCAGGAGCCCCTACCACTGGGGAGCTCTGAGATGGTACAGCAGCCCCACATCCCCAGAGGCCAGGTATACTGTATTTGCCATAGGGAAATAGGGTGACTACATCTTTAGTTGCCTTTGATGTAAGACTGAGCATATTGCTGCACATATTTGTTTACTAATAACTAGAAGTAAAGGGTCAATACTAGCTAGACTACTGGAAGAAAGGGATGGTTTGATGATTTCCTCCAATGGCCCCCTTTGTTCTCTCCTTCCATTGTAGTACAGTTTAAATAAACTATCAAAATAATAAAAACTAAATTGATGACACTGGATTATTTTGACGAAAATGCAGAATTTTGCAGAATTTTAAAATACTGTGCATAGAAATTTTAAGTTTTGGTGCCAAATTCCTTCAGGAGTACAGTTTACACTTCTTCACACTCATTTTTCAGAAGAATAAATGACTGTACAAAGTGTAAAAGTGTTGGATAATCAGTTCCAAGGGTGGTGTTGCTGTGTTGATAGACTAATAATGTGCCTGCGTGGTGCCTGGGATTTTAAAAATTTCAGGTACTCAGAAATTGTGAGGTGGTGCCTCCTCAAAGTCCTGAGGTCAGCTTAAAAATTGTGAGCTTTTTTTAAAAAAAAATGAGGGTTATGTTTTATTTGCTTTCTGGTATCTGAGCCTTTATGTCTCACTCATTTCATGCTTCCAAGCCTCTTTTCACACACACGAGGGCTGGAACCTTACTTGTTTAAATTAAAGCTGAGATATTCACATAATGAAATGCTTCCAGCAGCTGGGGCTTTAAGAAGAAGAATCAGATATTACAAGAGTTGCTATAAAATAGTGATAATTGACAAAATTGTACTGCATTTCTTCTCAGCTGCTTCTGAAAATGCTAGCCTAAGGCCTATTTTACAAACAAGATTTGTGCACTGGTATATCCACGCTAATTTAGTCACACTGGTACAAATGTCTAATACAGAAACACTTATCTTTTAAAATTATGCTTAAACTTTATTCACTTAATCATTATCTTAATTAATTGAATTAATCTAAACCACTATAAGCATGTTTTAAACTGGTTAAACATGTCTGTACTAGGAGTTTAAAGTGGTCTAACTAGGTCATGTTTTAAATGGATTTATTTACACTGGTACCATTTTTCTGACAGAGACAAGCTCAGATCTGTGATTATTTCTGATGCATTTATGTTTCCTACTAGGGATGGATAGGTTCTTCACATGCAACAGTGAAAAAAGTTCAAAAGTTCTTAACATTTTTCCTTTGTGATAAGAGTGAGATATGATTTCAAGATTCATTTTTATCGGCATCAAGTTTGAGCCTTGCATACCATATCAAGGAAGATTAGTCTCAAGGAAAAAAGCTGGAAGGTAGAGAGCTGAATATTAGCAATCATATAGGTCTTCACATAAGGCTGTAAGTGAAATGATTATACGTCATAGCTCTCACTCAATACCCTGTGCTATAGCTAAGGCTGAAAACTAATTTTAGTGGTCATCTCCACTGCTTCCATACACCCATAGCTTACTTTTTTTTTGAGGGGGAGCAGGTGGGTGGGGAAGAGGTTAGCCTAAACATTTTCATGCTTAAAGCTTGTCAATAAGCAGTGGGTGTTTTGATTTTTAAGGTTTGTTCAAAAACTTCACAGTTTTGAGATATAAGAAAAGTTGCGTTATATTTTATTCCGCCTGGGAGAACTCAAAGTGAGCAGAACTTTGAACCACTTTATGTAAATAGTCCTTATTAATGACCAAAATTGAAAGAATTGGTTGGAGTTATAGACCCTGATTCAGCAAAGTCCACAAACACAAGGGGACTACTCATATGCTGATTGTAATGCTGTACATGTTTAATAATGCACTTCACTTAATCAGGAACTGAGTTAGGAAAGACTGAAAAGTATGTGCCCGTGTGGTAGAAAATGTTTTAAAATTTGATTGAGAAAAGATTGTGCACATAAGATGCTTACAGTGTTTTCTTACTTATGTGTGTTTCTAGAGGTTTCTGTGAAATGTTTCTATGAGAACAAAAGTCTGATCCTGTGCATGTCAAAATTAGTGGCAAAATAAGATCAAGATTGGGGTCTTATTAAAGTTTAAAGATTGCTTAAGTGCACATGCCATGCTGAGTCCTTACAGCTATTTACTGAGTGCTTTTTGGCCTTTCCTTTTTTAAAAAAAGGGAAGTTAAGTGCAATTAAATATGTGGTGCACTTTGAGGGCTCTTAATGCAGTTTTTATGAAGGCAAAATTCCCAGTGAAGTTGGCTGGAGTTTTGCCTGCCAAAACTCTGTGTAGTCTCCATCTGTACTTCCCACTATTCCATATTTAAGTCTGTGATATACAAATTGTTTTGTGCTTTGATTTGGTCTTTTTTAGTATGTTACTGTATTGGGAGTGCAATGGGTGGGGTACACAAATTGCTGTAGCATACAGCTTTAAGTGAGTAGCTCAGTGTAATTATTTTTTCCTTTTAGCTGTTGCTTTATGTCTTGGGATACATCCATAACTTCATCTTCACCAAGGACTGTTTTAAATGAGTGGGTAAAGACAAGGCCTAGAAAGACCTAATGCTACCCACCTTTTCTCTGTACCTCATTCCTATACCTAGTAAACTGGGAATGGAGATTAGAGAAATGTCACACTTCCAGATAGGCATCTAGCTGTGTCTTGTGTGAATTTGGGGTTTATTTTTAAAGTTGCATGTGTGATCTCGTGGCAGAACAGTATTTTAATACATTTTTAGCAAGACTTTTCTGTTTGTCCACATGCCTCTTGAGTCTAAGGCCATGTCTACACTAGCCCCAAACTTTGAAACGGCCACGAAAATGGCCATTTCAAAGTTTACTAATGAAGCACTGAAATGCATATTCAGCACTTCATTAGCATGCGGGCGGCCGCGGCGCTTCGAAATTGACGCGGCTCGCCGCCGTGCGGCTTGTCCTGACAGGGCTCCTTTTCGAAACGACCACGCCTACCTCGAAGTCCCCTTATTCCCATGAGCAGATGGGAATAAGGGGGCTTCGAAGTAGGCGGGGTCCTTTCAAAAAGGAGCCGCGTGGCGGCGAGTCTCGTCAATTTTGAAGTGCTGCGGCCGCCCGCATGCTAATGAAGTGCTGAATATGCATTTCAGCGCTTCATTAGTAAACTTCAAAATGGCCATTTGCATGGCCATTTCGAAGTTTGGGGCTAGTGTAGATGTAGCCTAAGTGTTCTAAAGTTAGGAGAAAAGGGTTCAGTCTCTGAAGGTGTTGTATTCTTTCAGCAATGGGAATTGAGTACATGCAGGGCTTTGCAGAGCATTTCAACCTTTTACTGCTGGAATTTCAGAATACTAGAACTGGAATGGACCTCAGGAGGTCATCAAGTACAGTCCTCTGCCAGGGACTATCTCCCCTGGAAAAGCACTGGACAAAAGTAGTGATACCACATACAGAAGCCATCTTTCTTTCCATCTAGCTTTATTAACAGAGCTGATACAATCTGTTTTCAGCGAACAGGTACAATCCTTACTCCTTGGCAAGTAAACAAACAAACAAACCATTATGGAAGCTAAAGGAGAGTCCGATAAGCACCAGCACTAAATAAATACATAAATAAATCTTGTCTCTTGCTTGTTTCGGATTGGTCTTGCATAGAAATTAAGTATTTTCACAGCAAAAATTCTGTATCAGTTTGGCAGCAGGATATATTTTTCAGAGAGTAATTTTGACCAATGACATTTGTGACAGTACATGCTAAAATGAATGCTTCAGGATGTATGTTGATTACAGAATTACATGCTCTTCGTCTTTCTAAATGTCTGGTATTGCTTAATTTACTAAGTGAAGTATGACTGGATCTTTTTGGCTTTCCAGTGAATCATCAGTTATTGGCTACTGGGTAGTGAACGTAATCAATTAATCCAAATAAGTATGTAATATCATTAATGTGATTCAGCCTTTTCTCAGTGTAAACAACCTTATTTCTAGAACTTTCTTTTTTAAAAACTTCCATTTGGATTCACAAGTGTCCATGTTTCCTATGTAGTCTTTAAAATAAGAGGTGTGTGTGGAACAAGGAAGGGAGAGAAGAAGAAAGAAATACATAATCCAATATCTGATTTGTATTTTCCTCCTCCTCCTCCTCCTCCTAAAAAGTAAGAGAAGTTGAGTATGCATGTTGGAAAATATTAACATTCCCTCTCTGCCATCTTACAGTCTTTATTTGTGTATCTTCACTTCTAGTAGTGCCACTGACCTGATGGGACTGGATGGAGGGCATGATAAAGCCCTTAGATACTAGCTGTTTGCAAATCAGACAGTAAAAGTGATTTTTTGAAGTTTTAGAAAACTGTTGTGTGAAAAAGGGAAGTTTTCAACTTCATAAATACATTGAATGGTAATGATTTGTATTGGCTGTGCTTTAATTTCACAGAAGCAAATTGTTTTCACTCTACTTTCCTCTTCTTTTTGCCACAAAGTACATGCTTCACCTTCAATAAAAATATCACTTTAATTTGTCTTGGGCCATACATGATTATTAAAGCACATCCAATAAATTTAATTAATTATCACTAAAATCCTTACATTCTGGGGAGGGGAAAGATTACATTTAGGTAGGCAGTTCCAACAGAATTTTCTTTACAGATTTCTACTTAAAGTAATGCCAGGTCTACCCTACCAAAAAAAAAAAAATCGATTTAAGATTTTCCAGGCACATGAATTGCCTAGCTGGAGTCGCCATGTAAGAAAACAATTTGTCCTGGTGTTCCTACAGTGGGAATTTGGTGGGAGAAACTCTCTCATCAACTTCCCTTATGTCACAAAGAGTATCAGGGTCTGTGGTGGAGCCCTGATAGTTTGATTTAGCATGGCATCACTAAGTGTGCTAAATTTAACCCCCCAAAGATCAACCACCATGTCAATCTTCCAGTAAGTGTATATGTACCCTTAAAGTTGTGGGGAGCAGGTCTTGGCGGATCAAAAGCTAGTACCAATATCCCCTAAATTTCAGCTGTTTGGCTCCAGAATTTTGGTTTAGGTCCATCTCTAATAGATTATAAACACAAAAATACCAAGTAAATTAATAACCTTTGATTGGCATGGAAGTTTCAAACTTTTATTAACACAAAATGTCCAAAAATGACTTTTACATATTGGATGTAAATGCTATTGAGTTTTTATTTCTTATGTGCCTCCACACTCCTTAGTTGGAGCAAACTCAAATGATCTCATTCAACACTTTCTTGAAGAATTCAAAGCATTTTTCACTGTGAATCTAAAATTTGTTGTTGGTTTTTTTTTTAAATTCTTCTAAGTGCCCTGCCCTCTGGATATGGGATATACCGCTATGTATAGGTGTTGCTTTTTCTTGCTGCATATCTCTTTCTTTGTCAGCTACTTCAGCCTGGCATTTCCACTGGAATTCTCATTTGCTTGTCTGATTCCAAGACAGCCTGCTTTTCTGTTCAAAGATACGTGCAGTCTACAAACCCAACCTTCCTTCTTCTATCTTTGTATGCCATCTCTTCTGAAAACATTGGGTTAGTATGAAACAGATTCTGTCATCTCCAACTATCTTGCTAGATTCTTATCCATAAACATTTATGCTAAGAAGTTAGTAGAAACATTGAGTGCCGTAAATTACAAAGCCAAATCTCTTTCTTCGCGAACATTTTTAATAGTGTACAGACTGGAATTGTGAAAGACTTCTTATCCTTTACGTATCTTGCTTGTCAATGTGCAAACAACTTTCTGTTTCAAATAAGAGATGTCCACAGCCTAGCTCAGGGGTTGGCGACCTGCGGTTCCAGAGCTACGTGCAGCTCTTTAAGGAGCCACTTGCGGCTCCGAGCACTGCCACCACTGGCTTCACTTGCAGTTCCAGAGGCTGCCGCCCCGGGTGGGGAAAGTTTAAGCTGGCAGGAGAGCTGGGGGGGGAGGGGCGTCCAAGTCTGCCCCTGATGGAGCTGCACAGCCATCTGGAGATGGAGGAGGTGGCAGCAGGGAGCAGCGGGGATGAGGGGAGGCAGGGGCAGCTGCAGAGGATCTGCGTGTGCTGAGGTGAGTTAATCCTGGGGACGGTGGGGTCGGGGGGAGGTTGTTTCTCTGAAGGGTGTTAAGCCTGGGGATAGAAGGGGTTTGGGCTTAGAGGGGTTAAGCCTGGGGATAGGGAGCGGATTTGGGCGCTGAGGTGGGTAAAGTCTGGAAAAGGGGGTAACAATTTTCTAACTCATAAAAATCATTGTGTGGAGGCTCTTATTAAAACAGGGGTGACAAAAAGTACGGTTTGAAGGACTGTCTCATATTCACATGCATTGCAGCTCTTGAAGTAGTGATTTTTGTAACTGAATTTGAAAAAATGGCTCTTCTCTCTCTTTCCCTGACCTAGCATCTACATGGTGAAATATTTTTCCACAGGTGGTACCTACCTCTTCTCTGTACACATAACTATGTATTTCTCTCCAGTATGAATTAAGGATCATTTTTATGCTGCACATATTCTTTCCTTGCCCAGTATTCCCTTTCTTTTAGGATACCTCTTTTGTTTCCATTTTGTGTTCCCCATGTAGTAGGAAAAATATTTTTGTATCCTCAGTCCAAAATGTACTTATGGTAGACAGTGTATGCACTTGCCAAGTTCAATTACGCTTTTGACGTAAGATGTATGTTTGCCAAAAGTCCCTGAGCAATGTAGGTAATTGTCTATGAGCTCCTTGATCTGCGTGTGATAACTGGGTGCTTTCTTTGGACTTTCTGTCCTAAATGGCGGAAGTGAAAGAAGGCTGTTGCAAGCATTGCCTCCTGTTCTCAGTCTTTATTTTCTGCATCTTATCAGACTCCCAACGTTTCCTAGTGCATGCACATGCTTTGCCTCTGAAAAGCTACTGATGCTGGTTGTGTTGGTGCACTCATGCCATACCAGAAGCTTCCATCAGAACTTGACAATGACCCATTATCTGTGGTCCAGTATGATTTAGGAAAAGAAAAACAAGAAGTTTCTTTCCTATTGAAGTAAGGGGAAATGCCTTTCTTCCTGATGCTTCAAGGTCAGCTACCTGGCAGCCTCTGTGGTAGTGGGGAATGGCGAACATTTCCTCTAGTTGTGACAACATCCTGTTTCTTCCTCTTGTTGGAGATTCCTCTGGGTATGTCTTCACTAGGTGGAAAATAGACTCAGTCGGGTCTATCTTTCAGGGTTCGATTCTGAGCGTCTAGTGGGGATACACAAAATCAAAGTTTCAAGGGTCAACAATTAACCCTTATACTCCTCAATGTTGTGACGAATAAGGGAGATTGATGGGAGAATTTCTCCCATTGACCTCCCTGTGTGAGGATGGCCAAGTAAGTTGATTGTAGGTAAGTCAGTTCTAGCTAAGCCATTGCCTTAGCTGGAATTGCATTATGGCCAGTTGACTTTAAGGTCCAGTGTAGGCCTGGCCTTAGATACTCCCCTTCCAGTTTGAGGAGTCTTTTTGGTTACTATCTATGCCTCTCTGGAAGTTACTCTGTCTACGGCTGGAAGTGATATTTTGGTTGCACTTTCCCCTCTATTTTCATCTTAATTTCTTCTGTTTCCCTAGCTTTTTTTTTTTTTAAACACTAGCAACACCAAGTCATTTGCACCCTTGTCCCTGTTTTCCTTATCCCCACCATCTCCATTCTGCTTTACTTGTCTTGACTTGTTGTTTCAGTTCCTTTCAAAAGCATATTGGTCCTGTCCTCGTTCCTCAATCCATTTCTTACTGCCCCTGGGTGAACTTAATAAGCAAAGAAAATTGTGTGTGTGTGCGCGCGCGCAGGGTGGCGGGGGGAGCGGGGGATTTGCCATGTTTCATCTGTGACCCAGAATATGTATTGCCTGAAAGCCCTCTCCTCACAGAAGCATGTGCCCACTGCTCTTTTTCTTTTAATTCCTTTGGGTGAGTGGTGGAGAAAGCCCCTTATACTTGTTGTTGTTGTATCTTTTGTTTCTGCTGATTATACACAAAGCAAGTTGTAAATAGCACTTTGACTTACTGTTGTAATTCCTTTGAGGGAGATACAGCACAGTAGCTGTGCAGTCAGCCCTAATTTGCTCTAGGGATTGTAGAGGGACACTTTAAAGGCGCTTTTGACTCATTTCTGCAGCTTTGACAGAATGGAATTTAGCTTTGTATCAGACACATGTCATCCAACCATTAAAGCTTGAGCATTATATAAAAAAATTTAGTAACACTCATTGTAACATCAAAACAACCCCAATCTGTGGATATGCATGATACACAAAAGTCCCTGAAGGGTCTGAAACCTAATAAATTGCTTGAATTTTACACCAGAGCAAAAGAAAGAAATAATTAATATATGATGAGTAAAGTGCAAGTCGTGGTTTAATATATTATATTGCAGAGGAGTAATAATAGGGCTTAAATCAATTTATTTTTCTGTCAATCAGATTAACTTCCTGAAAGTGGAGAACATTAGGGTGCCTAAACCAAACCACACATTTATATTTCCTCATATGGTAATTTGCAATATGATTACATAATTATATTTGCTGTCTACATATTTTTTCATAATTTTCCTCCATGAGTACAGATGACAATAACTGCTTCTGGTGCACATTTTTGTGTAATATAGGTAATAAAAGCATACAAACGCGTACACATAATCAGGTCCCTGTATATTCAGTGTCTTCATTAATGACTTGGATGACGGAGTGGAAAGTACGCTTATAAAATTTTCAGATTATACCACACTGAGGGGTGTTGCTAGCACTTTAGACAGGGTTGGGCTCCAAAAGAACCTTGACAAATTGGAGAACTGGTCTGAAATCAACAAGATGAAATTCAATTAAGATAACAATATAGCACGATGCTTAGACAGAAAAAAAATCAAATGCACAACTTGAAAATGGGGAATAATTAATAAAATATGCCTAGGATTAGAAAAGATAAAAAATTGAATGAGCTAATGTCATGCATTCGTGCAAAAAAGAAAAGGGCTACTCTGAGATGTATTAAAAAGAGTGCCTAGTGTGAGACACCGGAGGCATTTGTCCTGCTTTCCTCAGCACAATAAGACCTCTGCTGGATTATTTTCAGTTCTCAGTGCCCCACTTTAGGAATGATTTGGACAAAATGGAGAGCATCCAGAGGAGAGCTACAAAAATGATAAATTTACAGCACCTGACCTGTGAAGACAAGCATTTATTTATTTATTTAAAAAAAAAAGAACAGGATATGTTTTATCAAGATTAAACAAGACTGGGGAAGCGGAGACAACCAGCAGGAATGGGGACCTGATAACAGATGTTAAGAGCTATTACGAAGAAGACTATTCACTTGTTGTCTCTGCACACTGATGAAAGTCGGACAAGATACAATTGGCTTAATCTGCTGCAAGACAGATATGAGGTATATAGTAGGAAAAACTTTCTAACTATAAAGATACAGTAAAACTCCTATTTATGCACTTTTGACTTGTATGTTACTTGGATTAATGTGAGTCGAAATCACGAGTGGCAGGCAGCTGGGAACCAGGTGGCAGCCTGGCTCCCAGCTCCCCTCCACTCCTGGCTCTCCTCCATTTGCAGGCACCAGGAAACTGACCAGTACAGTGTAGCTCCCAAGGAGTGATGGGAAGCTGGCGGCTCCTGGCTCCCCACCACTCCTGGGAGCCAGCAAAACTAACCAGCGCAGCAGCACTGGGAATTTTCCCAGCTCACACAAGGAGAGAAGCCAGGAACCAGGCTGCCACCTGGTTTGTGGCTTCCCACCAGTCCCGGGAGCTGGGAACCAGGCTGCTGCATGGGTTGTGGCACCCTGCCAGTTCTGGGAGCTGGGAAACTCAGTTTCCTGGCTCCCATGCCTTGTACGAAATTCAACTTACATGGGGTTGCCCAGGAGCACAACCTATATTTAACTCGGGTTTACTGTAGTTAAGCACTGGCTTAGGCTTCTAAGGGATGTTGTAAAATATCTGTCTTGCAAGGCTTTAAGCAAGTTTGACCCTGAATGGTGGGTGAAGCCCTTCTTTAGGGAGCCATGTTCCTCGTGCCCATGACTTCTATAGTCAGAGCCCTGAGGTCCTTTTAGCCCCTAGAACTGGATCAACAACTCTCCCTCTCTCCACAGAGGAGCACCAGGCCCAGCAACCTTTTCCCCAGATTTTGCTTAGAGGAGCCCTGGGTCAAGCCACAGCCACATTTCCCACCTTCCCTGCCAGGAAAAGCCACAGCTGAATCTCTTCCAGAGAAGAACTTGGACCAACACTGCCCTATCCTGTAGCTCCCTGCCAGAGCTGACACATCCTCCTCCAACCCTCCTGCACTTCAACACTCTGCCCCAGCGTGGAGTCACTTATCAGAGCCAGCTCCCCCTACGCACCCCAATGTTCTGTCCCAACCTGGAGTCCCTTTCTGAACCCAAACTTCTCTCAGCTTGCAACCCTGTGCCCTCCTGCACCCAAATCCCTCTGTCCTGGCCCAGAGCCCATATTCCTTGCTCCAGCCCATGGAAGGTAGAGGAGAGCAAATGACAGAGATGGGGGAATGGAGTGAGCAGAGTTTGGAGAAAGGGCAGGGTAAATCCTGGGATATTTAAATTAATAAAAACCTCCCTTTAAATGTAGGGCTTTGAGCATGTAGTCTTTATTCTGTCATACACACAGTGACTGCAAAGGGAGACAGTGTACTAGACTGTTAAACTGAGCAGACATTAGCTTTCTTACATATTATGAGACTGACCCACAATAATTTGCATGTTTAGTTTCTGTGCTTGTTGTAAAAGACAGACAAAACCAGGCAGTAAGGTGAAACAGAGCAGAAGTTCTCAAACTGTCATCCATTGACTACTGGTGTACTGCAGAACATTTGATTGTGGTCCACAGAGAGCTGCTAGTTGTGAATCCTGGCTCCAGTTGCGTGAATGCCGATTTTCAGCTCCTGAATTGCATGAATATGTTCCTGCTGCTCCTCTTACATGTGTGTAATCATTGTGGGTTGTAATGTTGAGTCTGAATTGGATTTTGAGTTGAATTGGAAACTGAGGAAAGGGATGCAAGATGTTTCCTTTTCCTGGAATTAGAGACTGTTCCGACGAAAGCATTCTCACCAGCTGAAGGGTTAGCGAGTAGGGATTTTGAGAGGCTGGGAATTATAATAACCCAGATACGCACAGCCCTTAAGACATGGCTAAGAATGGAGTTCTCTGAGACTCACTCAAAGAGAACACGGGACATGGGAAGTACATCAGCCAGTGATTATACTAAAGAACATGATGATCTTGTTATGTGGGAAGATAACTTGTGATTCTAAGGCTGTGGTAGCTGATGACAGGAGAAAAACAACCTTGTTTAATGCTCTGTAGCCGCTTCAAAAGAAACCAGCTTGGTTAACTTTTTATAACCATTAATAATAAATTTACTAGACAAATACAATTCTGAAGCCTTAGAAATATCGTACTTTTTAAATAGCTAGAGAAAATTTAAAATCCTGCAAGTACTTCATTTCAAACATAGGACTCGATCCATAATGCAGCTTTTCTGGAAGAGTGAATAATAGCATTAGAGCAAAGGATGTAATGGATATAATTGGGATATATTCTTCCAGGTTTCAAACAGTGCCACTTTTCAGTTTTACATGTTCTCTTACATTTATATTGTTAGCCCGTCAAAAGTTATGCAGTTTGTCAGAAAATACAAGTTCTCTGAATATTACCTATCTAAAACTGGATTTTCTGGAAGATCTTCATATGAGCATTTGATAAACTCACGCTGTAAGGCTCAAATGTAGAACCTTTTAAGGAGATGCTTGTGCACTCACACATTTGCTTTACAGTGTGGCAACTTTTGTATCCATTAGGCTGGGAATTGACTAGTTTACCCTTGCTGAAGTATCTGAGTGATAAAACATGAAAGCCTGAATTTAGTCCCTTTGTCAGTGAGTTCAATAAAAAACAATGGTGTTCACAGGCAGTGTTTGAACAAAGAGCACCCTGGCATACAACTTGGATCTCTTCTCTTATCATATTCCCTCCTTCACTCTGTTCAGTGGTAATTGCCTTGATACCCTTTTCATAGTCTTCTCTCCATGGTTGGAATAACCTCTTTTTCCCATGGAACCCTATCTTCACCTCTGTCTTCATTCTAAGGCCTTCTAAAGATGCAGTTCTTTCTCCAGGACTACAAGAACGATAATTGTGATAGTTGCGGTGGGAGCTATTTTTCCCACTTACTTCTAATTTAAGTGATTTTCTTTCTTTAGGTCATCCGGTGCAGCTTGGTTTTTTTATGACTCTTCCAGGTTTTTAAATTTTCTGGGGCTGGGACTATGTAGAAGTATACCCTTGAACTCCTTAATGCATAACAATAATAAGGAAAATGAGCTAACTGAAATTTATAATTGTTTCTGCAATTTTAAATAATGGACAAGATGCTCATGAATGGCACTTTCTAGAACAGGTTGAATCCCTCTAATCAGGAACACTCTTTTTTGGCAAAATCCATAATTTGGCATGATTTTAGTTAGCTAGTTGATCACGTATCGTGGGTATGGCCAAGTTTCCCATGGTCCCATAAAGTTTGTTTACAGCTACTAGTCCTGGCTCTCTGTTCTGTGCTGTTATTTAGCTGTAATTTACCCCAAATGTCTTTTAATTGCCTAGTAAGGAGTGGAAGTGTTGATAATGGGTTAGATTATACTGACCTCCTGTGATCTGGCAAATTCTCTCACTCGACACTGGTCAGGTCACAAGGGTGCTGGACTACAGATATTTAACCTGTATTCTGTTTTGTATAAAGGATGCACTGGAAATGAAGGTGTGTGACGTTCATACAGCGTTGTGCAAACTTCATTTCTTCTTTGAGCGATTTGCTTATGTGTAGGGCCCTACCAACTTCACAGCCGTGCACAGTGTGTTGTGGACCATGAAATCACACCTTTTGTGCACCTTCAGACTACAATATTTAGATTCCGGTGGTGAGGAGGGGCAGTGTTTCTCAAATTGGAGGTCCTGACTCAAAAGGGAGTTGCAGGGTGGTCAAAAGGTTATTTTACGAGGGCCATGGTATTGCCAACCTTACTTCTCTTACCCCTGTGCTGCCTTCAAAGTGGGGAAACTGAAGAGCAGTGATTGTAAGCAGTGGGACATTTGGCTTTGCACCCTTCTTATGGAATTAGCCATCTACCTAGCACCAGATATCTGATCTGACTCTAGTTTGGCGTGCCCTCGGGAGTTAAGTCAATTGCAGGTACTCAGTTCTAGCTATGGCAACTGCATTGCTAGAATCAGCTTATCTGCAATTTACTTACCTGGTCATCCACGCAGAGGAAGGTGAAACGGAGAGTTTCTCCTGTCAACCTCCCTTACTCCTCACATTATCAAGGAATACAGGGGTTGGCTGCTGACTCCAAATAGTTCAATTTTGTGCATCTCTACTAGGTGTGTGAAATCTAACTCGGGAAGATTGACCCTGACTGGGTTGATCTTCCCAGTAGTGTAAACATGCCCTCAGTGCTGAACACTGTGGCTTCAGTGTTTAGTGCCCGAGTGGTGGTGTCTGCCAGCTGGCACCATTTCCCATCTGTGGTGCCAGTGAAGAAGCAGAGAGGATGGTGCAAGGCTATTCAGTGCCCTCCCATACAAAGTGGCATAATTCTGGGGGTGAGCAAAGACCCTCATGTGGCAGCTTTTGGTCATCTTTGGGCCCTGAGGCCCCAGCTTAGATGGAGAAAAGTAGCTCAGTCCATTACACTCCAGCCTCACCAGATATTAACGGCACCCTGCAGCCAATTCAAGAGATAATGACTCTGTCCATGTCAGTATCCAGCTTCCCACAGCTGTGTGATCACAGGGCAAGCTTGAACTCAGGCCTTTTAGGTCCACATCCCAGAGACACCAGACTCTGCAAAGGGAGAGGTCCAGCCAGCTGTCTCCTGAGGCGGCAGTGATGAGTCAGGATGCGAGAAGTGAACACTGCTGATCCCTTCCAACTGTGAGAGCCCAGACAAAGGAGTTTGTGGCATGGCTTTCAGGCATGGAAGCACAGATCATTGGTTGCATGCACCCCACACTGAGAGTACCAATGAACTTCAAGTTCCACCTGCACAACCGCTCACAAAACAGTGCAGCTCCCTCTATATAAATTTGTCCTTGCCTTAAGTGTTGTCCTGTGCTGGCATATATAGGCACTGGAGCTAGTCCACTTCATGGCCCCAGTCACCACTCACTCAGCCAGCAGCATATATCACTGGCCCTTGGCCATGGCAAATCCTCCAGCCGCAGATGATCCTGGAGGCCATTCCAGGTGGTGGTGTGATATCAGTGGAACCCATGGTAGTTTATCCAGGTGGCCCACATCGCCATTCAGGGCCTAGGACCTTGGAGAAACCAACTGCTTCCCCCCCTCAACCCCACAAAAAATATCAATAGAGGGGAATCCTCAAGCCCTTCAAGGCAAGGAGGTGCAAGCCCCAGAGTCTCCAATATCAGTGGAGGCACTGGTTACCATGACCTCATCCTCTTTGTCTCCAGAAAAGGCCTTATGGCACCCTGTGTGACTGTCCCGTCTGAGGACACTAGGGCTAATCAGGAGCTGTTGAAGAAGGTGGCTTCCAGCCTTAGTCTGCAAGCAGAAGAGCTGGAAGAACCTTCGGATTACCTGTTTAATATGTTCTGCACTCCAGCACCAGCCAGGATGGCCCTCTTGCTTCATGAAGGGGTGGCAAAGGTTACAAATACCCTGTTGTAAACACTGACTTCCCTGCCCTCTGTCTCCAAGAGGGCATAAAGCAAATACTTTGTGCCCTCCAAGTGCCGCAAATACCATGACTAACTCTGGTGGTAGAGGCAGCGAACCTCAGAGAGTGCCAAGGCCAGGTGGATGACCTCCAAGAACCAGATCTCTAGCAGTCCGGACTTGTTTCAGCAGAAGATTTATTCATCCCTCAGTTTCCAGCTGAGGGTGGGAAACCATCAGGGCCTCCTGGGGCATTATGCTTTTAACTTGTGGCAGAGCATGGCCAAATTTGAGAGGTCCTGTCTTGAAACCAGGCAAGCCACCTTTATCAAGAATATATGCATAAGAAGCATATGAGATATAAAAGTGCTCCTCTCACCAACCTCACAGCCCAGCTTCTCCAAAGGCAAGCAGGCTATCAAGTGCCTATTTTTGGAGCTTGAGGGTGACTTATCAGTCTACTCTGTGTATCCAGCCCTCCCTCTCATTTTTGTCCACGTCTCCCAGTTTTCCTAGTATGGGCATTGATAACATTGGATTCCTATCAGTCTCCAGGATGCATACTTCCACTTACTCGTCTTTGAGGGCCAGAAGTGCTTCCTATGGTTCACATTAGATCTAGAACACTTCCAATTTGCAGTCCTCCCATTTGGTGGATACTTTTGGTGCTGTCAATAGGCCAAGTACATGCTACTGGTGACAGCTTCCCTCTGATGCTGGGGTATCCAGTTCTACCCAGAACTTGATGACTGGCTAGTCAAGGACAGATCCAGGTCCCAGTTTTAAAGCCACATAATATTCCTGCTGTCCACATGCCACACACTAGGTCTGTTGATGAACAACAAGAAATCCATGTTAGTGCCAGTGCAGCAGATAGAATTCATTGGAACAATACTAGACATCATGGCCAGCAGGGTGATGCTCCCAATGGCGGGGTTCAGAGCCATAGCAGCCCTCATTGGTGAGGTCTCCACCAAGAGTGTGCCTTTGCCTTTTGGGGCATATGGCAGTGTGAATCTATGACATAGGCCATGTCAGACTCCATATGCATCCTCTGCAGCTATGTCTGGCTTTGGTCTTCTCCCAGTCTAAAAGTTACTTGGACAAGGTTCTCACTGTTCCTGCAAGAGTACTTACCTTCCTTCAATGGTGAGTCAAACTGATGAAAACTCGACAAATGATTCTGGTCCAGAGTGGCCATCCCACTATTGAGCTGGTGTCAGATGCTTTAGATCTTGATTGGTAAACTCATTTTGGGAACACCAAGATCAAAGATCAGTGGTCTCTGGAGGAGATGGCACTACATATAATAATCAAGGAGCTCAGAGATGTCCATTTGTGAGGCAGAGTGCTCAGAGTCCTCATGAAAATATGGCCTCAGTGTTTTAGATCAGCAGGCAAGGGGAACCCATTGTTCAGCCTTCTGTCAGGATCCCTTCATATTGTGGGACTTCAGCATCAGCTGCAACAACTTAGACCCTTGGGACATTCTTGATGTCCAGGTCTTTTAAGCTGAGACCACTCACCATAAATGGATGCTGCACACAAATGTGGCTTGCATGATTTTGCAGAAGTGGGGCACTCCCCAAATGGATTTCTGTGTTACCAGGCAGAACAGGCCATACCCCCCTGAAGGGGCCTGGGTGAGAGCTCCTTATCTGATGCCTTCCCCTTGACATAGATAGGGGGCCTTGTACGGTTTATGCATTTCCTCTGATCCTGCTCATCAGCAACGTCCTGCAGAAGGTCAAGAGGGACAAGATCCAGATTATTATGATTGCCCCTCCGTGGACCTGGCAACATTAATATGGAACCCTGTTGAGCCTGCAAGTGCTCCCTCCATGGCCATTGCTGAACCAACAATACTTGGTTATCCTAGGACTGCAGTTGCCTTCTGCATCACAACCTTGCACCCCTCCACCTCACAGCATGGGTGCTGTGTGTCTGAACCCCAAGGAACAGAGCTGTTTGGAGGGCATCTGCGAGGTCCCCCTAGAGAGTAGGAAGCCTTCAACCCATCAGACTTACTTTGCAAAACAGATAAAGTTCTTACATTGGGTTGCTGATTGTGGCATCACCACACCAGAGGTCCCAATCCAATCGGTTGTTGATTATGTGCTCCACCTGAATAAAAAGTGGCATTCCTCCATCAAAATGCATCTGGCGACCATTTCTGCTTTCAGCCACCTGTACAAGATCATACCATCTTTTCCCGTGACAACACAGGCAGGTTCCTCAGGGCCCTGGAACAACTCTTGTCTAAGGTCAGACATCCAGTCCTGCAGTGGGACATAAACTTGTTTCTAGTCAGGCTCATGGGGCCACTCTTCACGCCTTTGGCCCTGTGTGTTCTTGGTCCCATCAGTCATGGAAAGTGGTCTTTCTCATGGCTATAACATTGGCCAGGCAGGTTTCCGAGCTTTGAGCCTTGACCTCCAAACCTCTATTCCAGAATTACAAGGTTCAGCTCTCACCACACCCACCATTTTTCCCCAAGATGGTGGTGGTTGCTTTTCATGTGAGCCAGGACATCTTCCTTCAGGTCCTCTTTCCCAAGCCCCAGACATCTAATTAGGAGAGATGCCTTCACATGTTAGATGTCAGAATGGCCCTAGCCTTTTACCTAGGCCAGACTAAGTCATTACGGAGATATACCCAGCTGTTTATCTCAACGGCTCAGTAGATGTGGGGCCAGCATGTCTCCATGCAGAGAATTTCAGACTGGACCTCGTAATGCATCCGCACTTGGTATTACCTCAAATGGGTTCCCTCAGTGCTGATTATGAGAGCCCATTGGACAAAGACACAGCCTTCTTTAACAGAATTCCTGGTGCATGTACCAATCCAAGACATCTGTTGGACTGCTACATGGTTGTCACTGTACACATTTGCCATGCATGATGCCACCGTCACTGAGATTAGGAATGATGCTGGGTTCAGCAGAGCTGTGCTGCAACCTATTTGCTCATGCACTCCTGTCCGGCTCTTATGTGATACGGCTTGGGAATCACCAAAAGTGGTATGCATTTGAGCAATCACTCAAAGAAGTAAAGACAGTTACCTGTTTCTGTAACTGGTGTTCTTCGAGAAGTGTAACTCATATCCATTCAATATCCCACTTTCCTTCCCCGCTATCGGAGTTTTTAGCAAGAAGGAACAGAGGGAGCAGCAGAGTGTTCAATGTCCCTTATACCGCACCATTGAGGTATCACTAGAGGTGCTCTCCTATAGGTGCTGCTTGGGTAAAGTCTTCTGGTACTACTGTATTTGGCAAGCATGCTCACCTACTGTGGAATGGACACGAGCAACCTGTTTCCGAGTACACCAATGACAAATGGTGAGGGTAGAGAGTGTTTGTGCTTTTTTTTTTTTTTTTTTTTTACCATAAATGCCTGACATGAAAATTCTTGCAGTGCATACCTCACAGGGGTGTTAGGCATTAATTGGTTAATCTTTGGACAGCACTAAGATGATGTAAAGCTCCCTGTAAGCACTAAGTGCTGTTCCATAAGAACATAACCTCTTGTGGTTGTAATTAAATGTCACTTCCTGGAAAGCTATTCACAGGAATTCTATTATAGAAGTTAGATATGGAAAAGACCTATTTTGGCTAGATCATCTAGTCAATCCCTTTCCAATGTAAGTTTTTTCCATACACTGTGTTTTTTCTACTGCTTTCTTCAGTCTTGTTGAAAATTTCTCAATTGATAGGGCTTCAACCACTTCTCTGGGAAGTTCTCGGTGTGTGTGATATCTACATTTGTGTTTTCTCTGTTACATCTAATTTTATGACCTTTTGTGCTAATCATGTCACTAGGAGTTTGGAAATGAATGAGCACACTGAGCCATCCCTTCCAAATCCTGTACGGGGAATCTGGGGGGGGGGCGGAGGGAGGGAACATCACAATTTGAAGAAATTTTGTGTAGACTGGTATAATTAAGAGCAGCTTGTAAAGTAAGTCTCAGCCAAGGCTACATCCAACCAAGGTTGTTTTTGGTGATTTTTTTTGTTCATTTCTTTTGTGATCTTGAACTATCAGAGCAAACTGTTTCCAGAAGTATTTCTCTCCCATAAATTAGTCATTTTGTAAACTCAGTTTAAAGCCGTTGAAGAAGCGCATATACTCAGTCTGAACTAGAACTAGGTAGCTTGAATCAGTAAAAATATTCCTTTAACTAAATCTGCCTAACTGTTGGATGAAAAGTGATCAGTAGCTGGCTCTACAAATATGGATGCTGTGGCTGTAAAACCCCCCAGAAATTTTCCAAATGGTGATCTGTCAGAATTTTGGGTTACACTTATGAATAACAAAAAACGTAGCAATTACTACATACCATGTATTTAATTTTGCCCATCTTTCTCAAATAAAGTTCTCATAGAAATATGAGCACATTCTTCCTCAGTACACTCACCATACGTGTTAGCGTCCATTAGCCATGCATATCCATCAGAAGAGCACACACACCTGTGACACAATTCAGAATATTAGCGGGAACTGATGCTATAACACAGGGGTGAGGAACTTTTTTGGGGTTGGGAGCCACAGACCCATAGATAAATCAGCTGGGGCCACAGAAGTGAGAATGGAAAATAACAACCCAGTCCCCCTAATTTACGGATATGGTCCTCGACTGTATGAGGGCCAGGGCTGTGGGATCTGGGCAAGAGGCAGAGTGCAGGAGTGGGCTGGGGGTTGGTGATCTGGGCCTGGGTGGGGAACAGTTGTAGGCTGTGGGTGGGTGCCTGAGCAGAAGGGGGTGCAGAATAAGCCTGGGGGTATGGATCTAGGTGAGAGGAAGAGTACAGGAGGGCTTAGGGTGTGGGGCCTGGAAGTTAGGGGGCAGGAATAGGCTGTGGGTGGGGGTTCTGAGCAGGTGACAAATACTGGAGGGCTTAGTGTGTGGGGTCTGGGAGGGTGGGGTACAAGCAGAGTGTGGGTGGGAAGTCTGGGCTGGAGCGGGTAGAGGATTTAGGGTGCGGGGTCTGGGAGGGAGGGTTCAGGCTGGGGGGGTGTCTGGGAGGGCGGGTTCAGAGTTGGGGTGTGGGGTGTGGGAGGGGGCAGGTGGGGAGTCAGCAAGGGAGAGGGCACAGGAGTTGTCTGGGGGCACAGGGTGATGAGGATTCACTTACCTTTGGGTAGAGTGACCATCTGTCCTGTATTTGGGACGCCAAAAAGGTATCCCAAATTATTTTTTAAAAGGGACAAATTGTCCCGTATTTAGGCCCCCAGGGGCTTGGGGGTAGGGGTGGGATCACCCAAGGCTGCTCAGGGCCTGGAGTGCCGGTGGCTGCCACTTTTCTATGGCTCAGGGCCTGGAGAACTTGCGGCTGCTGCTTTCCCGGGGCTCCAGGTGGGGAGTGCCCGCAGCTGCTGCTTCCCCAGGACTCTGGGCAGGGAGTGCCCACGGCTTCCACTTTACCAGGGCTCTCGGCCAAAAGCACCCGTGGCCTCTGCCTCTCCAGGGCTCGGCACCCAGAGTGCCTGCGGCCGCTGCTTTCCCAGGACTCCAGGAGGGGAGCGCCCATGGCCGTTGCTTCCCCAGGGCTTTGGTCTGGGAGCACCCCTGGCTGCCGCCTCTTTGGGGCTTTGGACCCCTCCATGGGGCTCCGGGCCCAGAATGCCCATGGCTGCCACTTTTCTGGGCCTGGGGAGGGGGAGGGGCTGGGGCTCCTGCACCCCAGGGCTTGGTGCAGCCAGGAGGAGCTGCCCCTCTCCTCCATATCTTTCTGTTCTGTATTTGGACAGCACCCTCAGACCCACATGCCTCTGTGTCCTCTCAGCTCCTCTGATTGGCTGGAATTCCGGTCAACCAGAGCAGAAGTAGGAAGCTTAAGGGCAGACTGCCCCCCAGTCCACTTCAGCTTCTATCCACTGGGATAACACCAGTGGCCAACAGTGAAGCCTGGAGCCACTTCCTTCCTTGCCCTCATGCCTGGCCCCAGCAGGGCTCGTGGTCTGCATTTGGACTGTGGCTTGCCTGATTCGGCCCATGAGGCTCAGGGCTCTCTGCCCTCCGCTGTGCTGTGGGCCAGATTCTGTGGAGGGGAGCCATGAGCCTCAGGGTCTGGATTCCAGACAAGTTGCAGTACGGATCCAGACTGTGGGTCGGGGGTTCCTCACAACTGCTTTAACATGAAGAAACGGCCCCAATGGTGCATTATGTGCAGCAATATTTATATATATGTATTTTTTTCTCATTATAGAAATAAATTTTTTCTTTGCAAATCTGAATACACTTCATTGTGAGTTACTGACATTTACAACTCCCACAATTAATCCAAACAGTCACTTGCTTGGGTAACAATTCCTCATACTGGTGGGACTTGATAAATACCACCAGTGAAGCCTCTTGATGTATTAAAGTAAATACTGAAACAACATTGTCCTGAGTTTCTACACAATGTATTATGGTGTTTTATAAGCTAGAGTTTCTTCCTTCTGCGAATGCTTATGTCCCTTCTTCCTTTTTCAGGCATGAGGGGCGGGGGACGGGGATTGTAAATTTCCATAAAATTTACACAAAGTGCTTCCTATAATTAAAGAACAATTGTGGCTGCTGTCTGATCTGCATTGTAATTAACTATGGTAAGGCTTGTTTGGGGAAGATACTGCTCCTGTAATAGTTTGACAATCTGCTATGAATTTGCCAGATCAGTATACAACGTGCAGCATTTACTTACGGTATTGACAGGGAGAAGTTCCGCTCCTATTGCAGCTGCTTCCCCTTAAATGCAGCCTAAGAATGAACTCAAAGCTGTTCTTGAATTGTCTAGGAGAAAACAATAGATCTAACCCCCTTGAACATTTAACAACTCTTTACATAGGGATCTTCTTCATGTTATACAGTATCACTGTTGGAAATGGGATAGTAAAAATTGTCTTTATGGCCAGGAGAAATCAATGAAATTATGTTTTTGTCTACCATTCAGTTTGATGGGAAAAACAGTGTTATTTTAAAAATAAACAACAAAGGAACTTAAAATATAACCCAAATTAAAAACACAATGTCTTTCAGAAAGAGTAAGTGACCCTGTGCTCAAACACAGGTGCTGTGGCCAGTAGAATGATCTGTGTAGATTGTTAGCATTGTATCTGGCCACTTGGTCTGTCCGTCGGTCTGTCTGTCTTTCTTAAAAGGTTAAGAACTGTTCAAAGCATTGCTGTCTAGTTACTGTGGTGTCTTTCATTTAGATTCTGTTTATTGACTAAACCACAAGGATCTGTGCCCAAAGTACCAGGCGGTCTATGCTTGAATGAGTTTGATTTTCTAACATCAGCCCTGGGGTTTATTTGAAAAATGTGCATATACTGCAGCTTTATCAAGTCAAGTGACTGCTTGATTTTGACCATGGAGTAGAGTATATCTGAAGATCATTAAATTAAAGGGAAAAAAAGGAGGGGAATATAGTAGTCACTGTACCAGTGTGGCGCATGTATGACACATGGTTTTTGTCTTTTCATCTTCCGCAAGAGCCAGAAAGTTTCCTGCCGTTCTTTCCAGCTATTGACAAATGATTGCCAGATGTGAGATCTTTTGCAGTGCTCTTTCCCCTTCGCAGACCTGCAGTGATGGGATATTTGATTCTCTTTTGCCCATTTCCTTTCCTTTCCACATCTGCCAGGGACACACAGGCAATACATCCCTACATGAGAGTTTTAAAGTTTATTCAGCTCCTTCTCCACCCTCATGGTAAAGCATTCATATGGTCTTCATTCTGTTGTCTCTGACTTGACGTAAATCTTAGTACTGTAGTATAAAGAATAAGTTGTTTATTTTAATTATTTGCATCTATGTAACTTTACTATTTTGTTTTATTTTTTTAGTTTCTTTTGTGCATATGTGAAAAGTGTGGTGTAGGTTTGTGAGTTCCTGTTGTTAGACTATGCAAACAGCTCCTCCTCCTGAAAATGAGGCTTGGGATCTTCTGCTAAGGCAACTGTAATGAATAACTAAGCAAACATCATACATGACCTCTGTGCTGAAAAACAGTTGTTTTAAAAGGATTTTTAAAAAAATAAGTGAACAAATAAGCCTTTTAAAGCTTAGGGTAGATGACTCCCTCCCAGCTACTGTATTCAAGATTGTTTGAAAGAGCAAGTTTCTCTCAAAGTAGTCCACAATAGCATTGAGAGAAATAATCCTGGAAATAGCTACACATCTAATCAGTCTTATACAGGAGACTTTTTGCATCTATTCAGAATGTGTGCTAACAGGTTTTGTTTCACTCTCCAAATTCCACTTTAAAATGTTTAAAAAACAAAAAACTTCCAGCGCCCAGGCTTTCTATGGGGTAGGCTAACACAAGTGGCCCTTCTGCTTTAATGCTGCACTTTTGGCAAACTGAACAGCCCTGACTTCTTGACAAAGATCAGCATCTTTTTTTTTTTTTTAATTAAAAAAATTACTGGAATGTCTGCCACATGTGTCCCAAATAGCTAATAGAGTTGTCTTCAAGAACATATTTACTTGTTTTGTAAGCCTAAAAGCACAAGAGCTTTGCCTTTCTTCTTACTTTCTATGATAAAGGTGAAACATTCATTTGGCACTAAAGCTTTTCATGCAGCTGTTTAAGAAATTGGCCCATAACCTCAATTCAAATAGGCTCCACAAATAAGTTTTTTTTTTAACTGTATGCTTAGGTTCTCACCTGCTCATTTTAGGGATAGCCTTTAATTAAGGCACACACATGCAGGAAGCTTCCTCATGCGCTCATAGAATGAAACATGCTGAAGGACTAAACTAAGCCAAACTCAACTGAGGGAAACGTTTCCCATATTCAGATTTCTTTAAACGCAATTTTTTTTTCAGGCTGAAGGAGTTGGACAACAGGTGACAGTATTGCCTCCTTATAATTTTGAAAAAGGCAATGAAACAAAGGCTAGCGGGGATAAGATATTGCATGAGAAAAGTATTAATTTTTTGAAGGTGAAGGCAAAAAAAAAAAAAGTTGTCTCTGCCCTTTCATAAAACAGCAAGGTTTGAAGCTCAGTAAGAGGAGACAAGATCCTTCAAGTTCAGAACACGTCACATAATTTGTCCTTACTAATGTACTGGCTGGTTTCTCATGCCTTCCTGCTTCCCTCACCATGGTTACCAAGGGAGGTAGAGAGGTGCTAAGCAGTGGAGGTGTCATCCGGCCTATGCACCTAGGGAACGTCCTTCAGAGGACAACTTGTCACTAGCCGTCAAAGAAGAGAGTGGCTTTGTGGTCTCTGAACATCTGGCAGTGCTGCACAGGAAGCGGAGGGGGTGTCATTAATTGTGATGAAATAATTTAAACCATCAGGAATAAATGAGGCTGTTAAGCTAAGTTCAGATTCCATTTACCATGCACATGTGTCGAGCAGCCTGTGTGCAGTTAAAAAATTTTTTTTGGAATTATATTACCTTGTGAGCAGAAGTGAAACAGATACTGTAAATGAAACAAATTACAGTGTGATGACATCGTGTAGAACAGCATTCAGACAAAGAACTTGTAGGCCAGTAAACAGAACAGGGTTGTGTTAGTTAGACCAACTGATGCTTAAATTCACACCTGAAGTCGATGAATGTGCCTGGGTAGTGGAAGTGTGAGTGGTTTGTGGCCTGCTGTACTTAGGACTAAAAAGGAAAGCGAAAGATCCCGACATGTTCTATCTGCTTACTTCGCAGTTTATGAACAGCTATACCTGTACATAGAACTTGTTAATGTAAATATTAGTGAAGTAATGAGCTATTTTTTTTAAATAGACCATAAGTTTTGGCCAATGACTTACAAGGCTAGTAACTTTAGGATTGGACAGAAGCAGAGCTACTGGCAAATACCGTAATTAATACCTGACTGATGTCCCATTTCAGGCAGGTCCTTGTGAAATTTCATGTAGTTTTTATTTTTACATACAACGAAATAGATTGACATGGGGTTTTAATATATGTAGGTCAATAACATTATCCATCCGTCCATGCATTCATCCATCATCAAAAAACAAGCACCACCCAGGATTTCAGCATCAGTGCAAGTACAAAAGAGAAGAGGGGAATTTGGAAAAATTGGGTATGCAAGATATACTCCCTGAATATGATTTTACTTGGTCAGTTCTTCTACAAAAGATAATCTATGTAGATACTGACTTTTGTTAGGATTGTAGGGATAATAGCTCACAAGGTCAAACTTTTGAAGAGTCATTACGCACAAGCTTACTGCTCTTCAGCATTTATGGGACAGATTTTCTGGTCCTCAGTTATGACTTCGCAGTGCTCAGGCAGCAGAAAAAACAATAGAAACTGGCTGCAGATCTCCAGCAGGTGTAGACCTGGCATAACCGCTACCTGGTTCCTGTGATTAGGGACATGTGGGATGGTGAGGAGCCATGTTCAGAGATCACAGTACTGTAATTACCTGAGCAGTCCATCTGCCTTAGTAGCCATAGTTTAGAGCAGCCCCAAGGTTGCTTTCAATTTTGCTGGTGCCAGCTGGCTGTGCCCCAACTGTTCCTGTCTGCCATAACCAGGAGAAATTGGGTACCCTGTATTATATTTTTTCCTTCATCAAACATTTTCCAGTTTTGTTGCTCTAGCTTACAACATTTTGAATGCTCTCAACTCCCAATAGGAATTGAGGGCACTCGATACCTCTCAGGATATAGGACAAGGTTCATCATAAGATACCTGAGGTACTGAAAGAGTTAGTGATAGCCAAGAAATTGCCCCAAATTTTGTGCTGCCCTATGCAGCTGCATGTTGACTATCAGATGGTTCCTGTTCTATTGCCCACCCATATCCCCTGGCTACTCCTCCCACCTCATTGGCTGCACCCATCGGGGCCATCTTAGGGGGATCTAGTACCTGGGATCTAGTACCACCCTGCCCTGCCCCAACCTGCCCACATTCCATTCCTGTCCCCATGTCAGCTTCACCCCTTTCCCCAAACCTCCTTCCAAAAGTGTTGGGTCCCGTGCATTTAGTGGGGCTGGACCTGGTGCCAGTAGGGGGGATGGGGCTTGCCCCTGAACTCACTGGTGGTAGGGTGGGGAAATGGAGCAACCCAGCCCAAGCCTGTTCTCCTCTGTTGGATCCCAGCTGCCTCACTCCATGCAGGTTCCCCTGCTTTCTGCAAGCCCCCTCCCCTGAATCGTGTGCTTGGGGAACAGGGGATCAGAGTGGGCTGGGGCTGAGTTGCTCCACTTCCCAATCCCTGTTGGATCCCTGCCTGGCTCTTGCCCTGAACATGCCCCTACCCTAGAGGTTTTGGTGCCCTGCACAGTCCAACAATGAGAACTTAATCTGGTCCTCTCCAGACTTACAGGACCACCTTCTGAACATATGGCTTCATGCGCTCTTCCATCACTTTGATGGAAGGGAGCCTTCTTGGTGGTAAGGTGAGTCATAGCATTATAGAAGATTGGGTTGGATGAGACCTCAGGAGGTCATTGAGTTCAGCCCCCTTTTCAACAGCCTTGCTCGTCTTAACTTCAGAGTTTGTTTCCGTAAGGATAAGGTACAACTCTGACTGCATCCAGCCTTCTTTCCCAAGGTGATCTCAGCATTCCACATGAGTCAGGGCAGCTTCCTTCCAGTCATTTGCCACATAACCACATAAAACCAATAAGGAAAGGTGCCTGCATGCATTAGGTGTGAGGATTGGGCTCACCTTCTACCTGAACTGGGCAGGGCCCTCTCATTGGTCATTCCAACTCTTCATTGCATCAGCTGAAATGATGGAAGGTCTCACTGTGTCCTTGCAAAGAATCTCAGGATGGATAATCTCGTGCATTTGGAAGTGCTACAAGCTGATAAGACTCAGCAATGGCTGATTATGTGGGTGAACTTAACCAGCGCGCAGGCTTTATTGGCTGCCTTTTTGGCATACCTCCTTATCCAGGATATCTGCAAGGCTATGACAGGGTCATCCATTCACATGTTTACATGCTGCTATGCCATTACTTATCAGGCCGGGTATGACACTGAGTTCCACAGAGTTGTGTTGCAATCTGCGTGTCCTAAATTTCTATCTGTCTTCAGGAACACTATTTGGAAACAACCTAAGTTGAACGGACAAGAGCAAGCACTCACAGAGGAACCGACAATTACCTGTTTCTGTAACTGGTGCTCTTTGAGATGTGTTGCTCTTGTCCATTCAGCATCCTGCCGTCTTTCCCCACTATCACAACTGAGGGCTGGGGAGGAGTTGGCTGTGCCTTATATACCACGGCATGTGTGTCAGAGCACAGGGTGCTGCAGTCAGTTCTCTATGGATCCTGCTGAGGGAAAATCTCCCATCCCTGGTGCATGTGGCAACCACACACACCTAAGTTGAATGGACATGAGCAACACGTCTTGAAGAACACCAGTTAAGGAAACAGATAGTTGTCCATCTGTCATCTTATCACATGTCCTGCAGACAGCAATCTGGTTTAGTAACCCAGTCTCATTAAATGAAAGTTTACACATACAAATAAAATATGTTATGGATATTATATAATATAAAATATAACTATAAATATAATATAAATATATAATGGATATAATGCTGGCAGTCTTTAAAATTGTTTTAATATGTGACTTTATGGATCAGACACCCCTTCCTGACTGGTCAGAAAAGTCTTTTTGGAGCTGTGTAGTGATTAACAGCAAATTTATGACATTAGCAGTGCACTTTCATGGCAATGTGAAGGTATAGAACTATTAGACTAACATTTTAAAAAGTGAGTGCATAAAGTTACACCTCGTGCTTTTTGAAGACGCCTTTATAAATATGGCTTGATTTCAAAGGTGCTGAGCAACTTCCACTCCAGGTGAATTCCCAGGCGAGCTTGTTATTGGTAGAAGTCAGACCACATTAATTTCTTGTTTCTTTGATTTCTGTTTGTTTGCTCAACAGTTGTGATAGAGCCAAATGAACCCTGTCCATCACTTTGGGCACGTCTACACTTATTGCTGAGTTCATGTGCTGGAGGTCAATCTTTCGGGATTCAATTTAGTGGGTCTAATATGGAACTGCTAAATCAAATGGTGCTGGAAGCAGTGGAGATATAGGCACTCAGCAAAGTCACCAGAAAATGTTTCCCCCAGACCACTGTATGGTATGTTCATGTTTGCGGAAATGGAGAGATGTTTCTACAAAATAGTGTGTGTGTCTGTCCCTGGCTGTGATGATTTATTTGGGGTTGACCCTGCTTTGAGCAGGGGATTGGACTAGGTGACCTGGCGTCTTCCTAATCTCCTCTGATTCTGCATTTTCCATTTGTTAAATAATAGGACTATGGCAACCTTAAGGCTTTGGCAGGGTAGTAGATAAGAAAAGATAAAATAAATAAAAGAGACAAGATTTAAAGGTCCTGGGTCTTTGATTTTAGGCATAAAAAGACCTTTCTATCCGTGAATTTATTTGTTAGCCGGAGAAGTCAAACCAAGTTTGTGTACTTAACAGAAATGTGTATTCAGAGAGAGGTACTTTTTTAATGAATCTTGGTTGTGAACCTCATGATGTAATAACAGAAATATTGTGATGATGGAACAGCATTTCTTAGTATGGTTTTGTCATCAGAGCAATTTTGTCTGGCAGTTCTGAAGGCAGAACTCGCACTGATGTTCATAGTCCATAGAGACATTTGTGCAAAGGAATTGTAAGCCTGGCTCTCAGTAAGGAATGCAATTGTAGCAAGGGATTTGTATTTTTTTAACCCCTTGTTCATTTTTCCCTTAAGTACAAAGAGATTTTTTATACCATTTTCTTGAACAACAGCAAAGTTCATTAGAAATGCTACTTTCTATAAGCTATGATCTGTTGTGTTGCTATGTCCAAAATTAAAAATAAATCACTTACATATGTAGTGTAAGTATGTAAAGTAAGGATGTTTCCTTTGCTGTTCAGAGGAATTATATTTGGAGCAATCCCTCAAAAAATCAGTGTCTAAACTTGCAAGAAGCTTCCTTTGAATGTAGGATGAATTGGTGATTCTGTTGTCACTGGACTGGGAAGTAACAATATAAAAAAGAAAACTAAGTTTCATGGATGTAGTTAGCCTGATCATATAATTCCTTTGGCATGGCATTGCAGCTAAAAGTGAAGTAATTCCACACATGTGGTAGCTTCAGAATCAGGTTCTAACTTTGCAGTGGAGAACTTCTGTAGCTAAACATGTCATGTTCTTTTTCCAAATGTAGTGAGGACCTCCAGCTCCACTGAGTGAGTTTTCTGGATGGTTGGCATTTCTGGCCATCAGGCCTGTAGGATTTAATTCACAGAAAAAGCTTTGAGTGCAGCTTCTGTGGCAATTATCATAGAAAATATGTCTGTCTTTTTTCCAAATCACTGTATGCATTTTGTTTGTCCGCATATACACTGCCAATATATTATCAAATGTGTGTGTTTTCTTTTGGGAACCAGATTTCAAAATATGATCCCTGCTATGGCATTAACAATTAGCACAAATCCCATGTCATTCGTGCACAAATATTGCTTTTATGAATTGAGCTATTTGTGTGTGATGTGGCAGGCATTCATAGGCTTACCCTTGATTATGCTCAAGTTACACTATTTGTAGGGTGAACTGGGACAGGAGAACTCCACATATGATAAACAAAATGTTATATTTTGATTGGTTCTGTGCTGATGAATAAAAACAGTGGTTATAAAGCTAATTTGAAAAAAAAAACTAGTGATTTGAAAATGTAGGCATTTTATTTTGGAGCGACTGTTTACCTCTTCCACTTGATTTCTTGAAATGAAGGAACTGTTTACTCATGATCCCTACAATACTGACAGCCCATTGTAAATGTTAGATTTTGTATTATTTCTGTGGTTTGTGAATTAGCAGTCAGTGAAGAATTTCAGACAGATTATCCAAAAATGATTTGTTCAGTGTTTCCTTAATGAGAAAAAAACAGAGAATAAGACCACATCACAATGATGGTAAAAATACATCTTACAGTTATGTTTCGGCTTTTGTTGAACACTGTTAAGCATGACAACATTACTTGGCACAAATTTTTCGCAGTTGCAGGTTGAGCTACACAGATGTATTTGAGTTAGATTTGGTCTGTTTTCTGGAAGTTATTTAGGCCAACTATTATTCTGCCTTTACCAAAATAGGCATATATTGATTAAAGATGAATTGTAATGGAAAGCTGTATCCTTGGGGATTGGGAAAGACTAAGAGAAAATAATAGTAATTAAAAATGACAGTTTTCTTTAAAATGCAGATGCAAGAGGAGGATTACTCGCTGCTTTTACCCTTTTCTCTCCTTTCCCCAAGCCTCTTATTGCTTTTGCCTGGCCTCACAATTTGTTTTTTTCTGGTTCCCATGTTTTTTAAAAGACGTAAAATAAACATTCCTTAATTTGCCTCATACATGGTCCCCCTCTCACCAGATCTGCACATGCTACTTGGTTATCAGCTATTTTTTCTTGGAAATAAAATTTCAGGCAGTTGTTGAGCTGCGGCAGTGCATGCCCAAGGGTCTCTAGTGGGGCTGCTGCAGCTCTTTAAAAGTGCTGCCTCAGTCATGCTTACAGGCTCTGGGATGCTTCTGAGCCTCGCAGCTTGGCAGCAGGAAAGAACAAATCCACTTCAAAGGTGGAATGTGGTTACCGAAGAAGATTTTCTGTTCTTTGCTAAGCTGTGACAGCAACCAAAATGGAGGTTATGAAGCATGCCAGAATTCATGCACCTCATTACCAGAACATTTAAGTTCTATAGCACCTAGCAGAAAGCATCTCGGGGGTGCTTCTGAACCCCCAGGCAGGTGATATCTACTAACTAAGCACTTGGAGGCAGTTATAGGTAAATACTGTGTGTGAAGGTGAAGAGGGGTGAGGCAATATAAAGCTCTTTTTTTTTTTTTGGTGTGGTTACCTTTTTTATTGGTCCCATAGCAAATTTAAAAGGAAAAAATTACAAGGTAACGGTCATGGAACAAACAGATGAAAAAACACCAAAGTTTAAGGCTGAGGACCCTGAGGTATGACTAAATTCTTTTGAGTATACACTCATACAGTGGTTCCTTCAATTACTGTATATCCTTCCTATCGTCTTTTCCTGCACATGTCATTTGTCAGATGGGATTCAGAATCTCTAACATGAAGGGAGAACATTATAGCATGTTGAGAACAAGGGTGTATGCACGTTACCCTTATTAATTGTGCTGTGTATTAGACACACATAGCAGAGAAATAACTTTTCACTAAGTCTGTGTAAAATTGTTTTCTTTTTCCTTTGGTGAAATGGTTATTATTTATTAGTTGCATGGCAGTGGTGCCAGAGCAGTCCGGTCTTGATTTAGGACTCCATTGTGCTCGTGTACTGTACAAAGCCAGAATAAATCTGTTACACCCATGTTTTGTGAAATGATCCCAAAGTAGGGCATCAAAAATACTGGAAATCTCATTGGCACCTATGTAGTAGTCATCATGATGAATCCTGAGTTATATGTTCAGTGAATCAGGAAATAGCAAGAAGAGATCATAGAAGAAAAAAATATTTTTAAGCTAGTTAAAACTATCTGCTGTGCTCAATTTTTCATTTCATAGTTTACATTGAAGTTTCTAGTGGGAAGTGACAGGAAAGGGGATTAAGCAGCCAGCTAGCCAAGCATCAAGGAAGGAAAGGCAAAAGAATAAAACACAGTTTAGTTGACTGTGATAGATTTACATTGTGGTTAGTAGTGAGGGCCTAGGCTTATTTTAGTTTATTTGTTTTTCCATGGTGAAAGCTGTTGACCAGCTAAGAAGGCAGTTAATGCAAAACTATTTTTATCACATGACACAGTCTCCATCAGTGGGGCTGAAGGGTATAGTAAAGGGTGCAGTGCAGTGCAGTGCATTGCAGTGTCGCACAACAATAAGCCATAACAGAAAAGCTTCCACAGAGGGCATGTAAGAACATGAGAGTAAGTCAGACCAGGGTGCATCTAGTCTGCTATCCTGTCGTGAAGCAGTAACCAAAGCCAGGTGCTTCAGAAGGAATGAACAGAACAGGGCGATTTTCAAGTGATCCATCTCCTGTCCTTTGATCCCAGCTTCTGGTAGTCAAACGTATACGTACCCCCAGAGCATGGGGTTGTATTACAGGCCACGTTGGTTAATAACCGTCAATTTGGACCTTCTTGGCAGTTGCTCAATAACAAATAGGACAATTTCATGTCACCCTTCTATTTGTGTGTCTGTTGATGGCTAATCAGCCTGATTCTGGAGCCACAGTCTTATCACAGAAGGTGCGGGTGTTGGTAGCTGTTGGAGGGGCACGGGACAGTTTTTGACACTCTTTTCTTCTTCTCTGCCACTCCTCCTCTGCACTGCAGTGGGACTTCTCAAATTGCACCACCCCTCATGGATTGCCATTCTCCACTGGGGCGGTCTTGGGGAAGGTTCTCCAAGGTGTCAACAGTGATGCTGCACTTCTGCATCTGTGCCTTCAGTATGTCCTTATAGCATTTCTGCTGGCCCCCAACACTCCTCTGTCCTCCCAGAATCTGCTTTGGGAGGCACTGCTCAGACATCCAAACCATGTGACCAGTCCAATGAAGTTGTTGATGAGTAATAAGTATCAGAGGAGTAGCCATGTTAGTCTGGATCTGCAAAAACAACAGGAAGCCCTGAAGCACCTTATAGACTAGCAGGTATATTGGAGCATAAGCTTTCGTGATGAAGTGGGTCTTTGCCCACGAAAGCTTATGCTCCAATATATCTGTTAGTTTGTAAGGTGCGACAGGACTTCTCGTTGTTTTTGAGTGATAATGGCTTCAAAGCTGGTCATGTTCAACTCTTCCAGGACACTAGTGTTCATACGTCTATCCTCCCAAGAGATATGTAGTATTCTCCTGAGACAGTGTTGATGATGTTGTTCAGTTGCCTTCATATGATGCTTGCATGTTCTCCAGGTTTCACGTGCATATGGTAGTGTTGGAACAACAACTGCATGGTATACAAGGAGCTTTGTCTTGTGATAGGTGTCTCAGTTCTTGAAGACCCTTTGTCTCAAGCAAGTAAAAGCAGAGCTTGCACGGTTCAGACAATGCTGGATTTCCACATCAATGTTGACTTTAGCAGAAAGATGACTTCTAAGATATAGGAAGTGTTCCACATTTTCCAGCAGTTCTCCATTGATTTCAATAGAAGGAACATGAGATTGTCCTGTTGGCAAGGGTTGGTGGAGCAGCTTGGTCTTTTTAATGTTCAGCGTGAAGCCGAGATTCTTATATGCTTCACTGAAGGCACTTAAGATGGTCTGAAGGGCGGTGGGAGAAAGAGAGCAGAAATCATGTTGTTATCTTCATACTGGAGCTCCGTGACTGAGGTTGTGGAGGTCTTGCTTTTAGCCTTCAGTCAACAGAGAGGGCTTCCAGTTCACTGGGCAGCCCTGTTTGCAGAGCTTTTGGTTGACTGTTCTGTCTACAGAGGGCTGGGCGGTCTGCCATTTTCTGTTGAGAGAGGGTGTGGATGGGGGAGCCCCTATTACATGTGGACATGTTCGGTAGACAGAGGTTCAGTTGGAGATTTCTGTCGACAGAACTCCGTAGCATAGACACAGCCGAAGAGACTGACAATCAGTGTGTCTCTGAAATTTTATGGCATCTGCTGCCTATCCCGGATCTTGAGAATCAGGAGGTAGAATTCATTGTGGAGCTCGGGCCCACCTTCTTTGAAGACTTCGGTGGGGATTCCATCTTGTCTGGTTGCCTTGTTGCACTTCATCGCTTTGATGGCAGCTTACCTATTTTTTTTTTAAACCTATTGTAGTTTTGGTTATCACTGCATCCTCTAAGAGATTTCCATGGGTTAACTGGTATTCTGTAAGTACTTCCTTACATTTGGTTTAAACCTGCTGCCCTGTTAATTTCAATGGGTAGCCCCTCTTTTTTGTTATTATGTAATGTAGTAAATAACATTTTCCTATTCACTTTCTCTACATTTTTCATGATTTTACACCCTTCCATCATATCTCACCCTTAGGCTAAGTTCCCTCCAAGTTTCATGAATGACGTACTACCTAACAAGCCTACATGCTCAGTCATCCACCCCAAACCTATCGTCTCCAGCCCCACCCCTAGCCAGAGCCCTCAACCCTACTAGCACCTGAATCCTGAACCCCTTCACTCACGCTGAGCTCCTCAGCTTGATCCCCACCAGAAATCATCCATATGCAGAACGAATTTTTCTGTGTACAACAATATGGGAGGTGCTGTGTCACTCTGTATCTCCATTTTGGTGCATGTAATGAAATTTATTCTTTGCATGGACATAAAAAATTAGAAGGAACAATGCCCCTCAGTCATTGTCTTTCCATGCTGAATCATCCCTGTCTTTTGAATTTCTCCATATATGGAAGGTGCCCAAGGCCTCAGTTTTTCCAGAAACTGGGAGTGGATGATGGAGGATGGATCACTTGATTACCTCCTCTGTTGATTTTAGTTGCCCTTCTCTGTACCTTCCCAATTCTAATATATCTTTTCTAAGATGAAGTGACTGGAACTGCATGCAGTATTCAAGGTCTGGGCATATTGTGGCTTTATATAGTGGCATTATGATATTTTCTGTTTATCTATTCCTTTCCTAATCATTCCTAACATTGTTAGCTTTTTGATTGCTGCTGCACGTTAGTGGATATTTCCATATACCTAGCCAGAATGACTCCAAATAATTCCTCTGTGGTGGTAAAAAATGTAGACCTCATCATTTTGTATATATAGTTGGGATTATGTTTTTTAATATGCGTTATGTTGCAGTTATCAACTTTGAATTTCATCTGTTCTTTTGTTGCTCATTCACCCAGTTTTGTGAGATTCCTGTATAACTCTTTGCAGTGTGCTTTTGACTTCACGGTCTTGAATCAGAGGCTGAAGCCCAGGCAATAATTTTTAAAATGATCTTTCTTGTAATATAGCATAGTGAGTGTGTAGGATGGAGGTTTATGCTTATGTGGAAAATTATTCCCTCTTCCATTGAAAAAGTGAGCTCTGTGGCTTTAGGTAATACTTTACATTACATTTTTCTGTCATTCGTTAGTCCATATAATAATGGTTTTCCATTCTAAGCATCAGCTTCAGTCACTATTGTCAGTGCGGGCAGAATCGCGGGCAATGAACCCCCCGCTGACCCCGCACCAGCGTCCCGTTCGGATCCCCCCGGGGCCTCAGATGAGGGCAAAGAAGAGACGGCAGAAGCCCGCCGACAGGCAAAGGCCGCTCCGCTCCTCAGCAGGCCAACCCCACCCACCTCCGGCAGGGGGCCTAGAGACCAGTGTTGTACTAGAGGGGAGAGGCTGGGGAGAAGCTAATTCCCGGTAGGGCAGGAGCTGACTCGCTTGTTAAAAGCAAGGGTGAGATGAGGAGAGGAAAAATAAACTAGATGATGACTGTATTTATTGACAAAAAACAGCAACATACAAACAAACAACACAGCGCGTAAACTAAACTTGTATAACTATTCATTAACAACTAACTTAACTAAGTTTAATTATTCTACAAATATATAGTCTAAACACTTACGCTAAATATTAACAAGAATTCCCTGGAAGGAGTTTATGAGAGACTTCTCTTATAAAACAAAAGGGTAAAAAGACTTAGTAAGTTTTTCTCCGAGCTAGGGAAGATGAATTAGTTTGTTACCCCTATTTGCTCTGGGTGACTAGTTGAGTCACTCTATTGGAAACCTTGAGGTCCAGCCTATCAAGGTTTCCTCCCAACTGAGATAATATATGGCGGATTTTCCCAGTGGGAATTGGAGAGAGAAAAAGAGAGAGAGAGAAGGTTAGGAGGAAAAAGAGAAACCTTACCAATAACAGTTAACTAACAAAGCCTTAACTATGGACTTATTAACCAAGTGCGCAGCTTGGAGCAAATTATTTCAGCTCCGGGTTATGGCTCTTAGTTGATCCGGTAAAACTGCAACCTGAGCCACAGTCTGTTAAGTCCCCCTACACAGCCCAAATTCCTTAATGGAGTATTAGATTTTAGAGTTTGTCTGAGGGCGTAGAGGGGGTTTTACGTGTCCAAGCAGGTGTAAGGGTCCTGTCCAGTAGTCTAGTTGAGTGTGATGGTCACGTCCGGCGAAGAAGAATCAAGGCGACGAGCAGCGAGTGCGTAGGTGCTGCGAAGGTGGCAGGCTCTAGGCTTCAATTGATGTGTGCACAGTACTCCACCCTAAGGGTGAAGCCAGTTCGACACACACCAAATCCGCCTTTGAGCTGCTTGTCGGCGGTGAGGTCGGGGGTGTCGTAGTGATGACAGGCTCTGGGTGCTAACAGGCGAGAGCGCAGTACCCCACCCTAAGGGTGAGGCCAGTTCGTCTCCCGCCCAATTTACCTCAGAGCTGCTGCCTTTGCTCTTTTAGCGTGAGTGATACAGCTAGTGCCTCAGCAGGCGGACCCTGCTGGGCGGATATGGAATTGCTTCAGGGGGTCTTCAAAAAGGCAGGAGCTCTTCGAAAAGTCAGGAGCTCTTCAAAAAGTCTTCGCCTCAGAGGCAGCTAGCCTGGGGCTGGTGGACGCCTCGAGGGCCAGCACCTCCCCGTGTAGGTGACAGAGTCATATCTGCACCAAGGGCCGGCGAGCGCTGTGCGGCGCTGCCTTATATTCCCTGATCTCATACATTATTCATGAGTCTATTTACATACGGACGTTCTGAAGGTCCTGCTTTCAAACAGGTCCTCCTCTAGAAGCTGCCCCACCTGTATCCAATGAGGAGCCTGGATTTCAAATCTATGATTTTTGAAATGTTTGTGAGTTCAGGTTACCGGGAAAACCAACTGACACAGAGTGACCATTATAGGGGGCTGCTAACTGGCAGCCTATGTACCTTTTAGAGTCTACCTGCCCCTGTAATGATATTAAAGGCCCAAGGCTTGTTTCCCCTGGCCCACGGGGACGATTATGCCTGAGGGATGAAAAATCCCTGACAACTATATGCAATATTGCGTATCTCACAGTTACATTATGACTTAAAAATGTAAAATGTGGTTTATGAGTTGCTGAGTTACTGTAAATCTTTTGAAAACCTAAAATGTTAGTGCTATGACTAATTCTGATTCCCTCAGCACGGGCTGAGGGATTTTTCCTTTGTATGAAAATTGTGAAAGGATTGGAAAGATTGCAGTACTGTAAAACACTGGGTCAAGTTATTCACATCTAGATTGATCCATTGTCATCTCCTTTTCATTCACATAGTTTTTTGTGAATTATCAACTCATTCTGACAGAGACCTGTTCTGAATTACCATCAATTTAAAATCTAAGAATCTATCAAAACCACATTTATAGCTGTAGCAAAATGTATATTTACAGTACAGTCTGTCCAACATGAGAAATGTCAACAATGTTACAGTGTACACATTATTCTAACTAGCAACAGTAGCTCTATCCAAGTTCCAATCAAAAGTACAGTATAAACACAGACTAAGTTTTACAACCTATGGTAGGAAGACAATATAAGGGGAAAATGCTGAAGCCAGATAGTTACATTCAACAATTAAAGTCAGTGTTACAACAATGCCTAAAAATGCAGTTGCAGGACATTTGTCATATCTGATTTGTGTCTGAATACTTTTTTTAGTGTTGAAGAAAGTAAATACTGTCTTTTTCTTTTTGAAACACTATATGTGCTTATTGTTCAAGGTTCTGAGTGAAAGCTGTGAAATATGTAATTTTCTCTCTTATTTCTAGCCATAGAATAAGTGGAAGGGCAATGGTAATATGAGCATTTGCAAATACCCCACCAGGTGGGAGTGAGGTTCTGGGGCTTGCTGGTGCAAAAGCAATTTCATCTTGCATCCATCAGATCAGGGCAATTGTCCAAACCTGGTAACTGGTGAATAGGGGAGTGGTAGTTGGATGGTGAAAGGCAAATTCACTCTGGCCATGGATTAGTGATTTAGTCTCTTTCTTCACTATGAAAATGTGAGTTACTTTGAATTGGCAGTAGATAACAAGTATGAAATACATTGGTAAATAGCCCTATCCCAGTCCATGAATTGGGGCTTGTAAATGCTTCTCATGGTGTTGAATAGCATTGGCAAGCAAAATGGTGGAAACACTGCAGTACATCCAGTGAACTTCGTAATCACGCCAAGTCACCTGGCAGTTTGAGTTGTAAGCCTCCCAAGGCCATCACTCCAAGGGAGGTCCACTAATTGGTGAATGCATTCCAAATGGATCACTGACTCTGGCATGAGTTATGGAGCGTGAATCATGATAAATGAGCAGTCAGTCATAGGATTCATGAGGGTATCTCTTTCTGTATCAGTTCAATCTTTTAGCATTGTAGTTATGACGTACAGCAAGTTTCCACAGGGCTGCCATGCAGTACGCAACTGAAACACTAATCTACTGTGCCTTCTCATTGAAACTGGAATTGATGCAAAAGAATTCCTGGTTAGCATCCAAAATGCTGCTGCAGTAGTGCCATCATGGCATCTGCATGGATATCATTAGCTTCCAGTATGTTCCAAAGCAGAGCAGCAGAATGGTACATTTTTAGCCATTAGAGACATCATGCAGGCTAGTAGCAGATGGATGCATGTGAAAGTAGGCTAGCCATAATGACCACAGCATCAACTGTTCCCCAACAATAGTAATAACAGATGTAGTGAGGTTGAGTTATCGTGGTCATTATTTTATGTTAGTAAAAATTCATGATGACAGATTGCCTAAAATAGTTTTTGTATTATTGTGCTAGCAAGTTCAAATAAACATCTTTCTGCTAGTAGCTGAACCATCTTGATTGTTCCTCCAACCTGGTTAGTACTTCCTTATGAAAGGTTATTTCCTTAAAGGCAAATTTACACACTTACTACCTCTTAAACTGGTAATCGTTACTGGGTTGCATAGAACTAAACAAGGCTTTTTAACACAACAAATTAGGGTTTCTTTGAGGCATTTTTGTGGTTTTGGAAAGGTCCCTGTCACATTTTGTTGTGATGGAGACCTTTACAATTAAATGCTTTCAGTGCTGTATATGGTCCTTGTTTGGATTACTTGATCTGTGGCCCACTCGTATTATTGTCTATGACACTTATATGTGCCTATTGGTAGGGTTCTATAACTCAAACAAGAAATTGTTAATATTCAGTTGTATTATCATAGGAAATTTTCCTAATTACGTATGTACATATAAGTGAGAGATTATCAAAAATATATCGTTACAGCTGTGTGTGGACTAAAGAGTATTGCCTAGTCACTGTTAAATCGATAGTTGTGAGACATCTGGTAAAGAGCAAAACGTTTAAAATGTTTTTGTGGATTCTGCATGAGACTGTCATTCTAGTTCCCTTTTCGTGAAGATGGTAAACACAGGAGATTCTGTTGCTTATGTGTGAAGTTTAAAGTGAGGGAACATATTGGATCCTAAAGGTACACATTCCAGTATTATCTATAGTGATCCGTTACTGTTCAGCAATAATATATGAAGTAGTGAAGAGTGGTTTTTGAAAGGTACCTACTGTTGTTTGCCAGCTTTGTGAAGATCTCTTTATTATAGTAAGTCAGTCATTCATGTATAGACAGTTGAAAAGTATTTCCCAGTAATATTAACAGAGAGGTAGCCGTGTTAGTCTGTATCCTAACAAAACGAAAAAGCAGTCATGTAGCACTTTAGAGACTAAAATGAGTACTATAATTTTAAATTCAATTTTTTGTTAGTCTTTAAAGTGCTACGTGGTGCCTTTTTTATTTTGTCCCAATAATATTGTTTGTGTGTGTGGTTCTCCTCTCCCCTTTAAGTGCTCCTACTTCCATCTACTTTTCTCTTTACATGTATTTATTGTAGTGGATAACAATGTATCAGAAATCATCAAACAACTTGAAAATGATCAAGGGAATACCAGAATTACCTGCAGGAAAAGAAAACAGAGTTGAAGGTAAGACAAAAACTAGGATAATTAGAAACACTCTAGCACAGAAATATAACTAAACTAATGATAAAATATTATGGAATAATAATATACTGTAAGGTCACGACATTTGCAAATTTAACATTTGCAAATTCAGTTATTCACGAGTGGCTTATCGTCCTCTGCACTGAAATGCTGTTGCCCCAGCACGATGCGAGGAGCCATAGCCTTCCGTGCAGTGCTGGTGTTGCTACCGTGTGGTGCTGTAGGTGCGCGTGTAGCGCCAGTGTTGCTGTCTGCATGGTGCTGCTGTTGCTACCATGTGGGCACCGGTGTTGTTGCTGCATGGGTGCTGGTGTTGCTGCCCACATGGCACGTGTTGCCACCGCTCACGGGCCATAGGAGATATTTGTGAAATTCAACTTTCGCGAGGGTTCTCAGCACTGAACCGTTATGAATGTTGCAACCGTACTGTATTTATTTAAAAAACAAAATAAATCTAGTGAAGAATAACTATTTAAAAATGTTAGCACCCGAAAAAGATGGAAACTATGTGGGCTACATCTACACAAGAGGGTTCTTCTGGCAATACTGGGTTTTTGTTAGAAAAACCTGCAGAGCCTTTATATGCAAAATATGCTTTGTTGACGATCTGCCAACAGTACTCAGTACACAAATGGCAGTGTTATATTTCTCCGCATTCTGGTATAACATCTTTCTCAACAGTTTCCTTTTGATAAAACGGCTGTGTAGATGCTCTGGGGCCCTTTTGTTGACAGACAGGGCTTCTGGTTCACAGGGCAGCCCTGTTTGCAGAGCTTACGGTCTGCCATTCTGTTGAGAGAGGGCTGGGCAGTCTGGCTGCTCTCTTTTGTGATCTGCCTCTACACATAAAAGCAATCTGTCGACAGAAGTTTTGTGGGGAAATCCCTTCCAACAGTCACTTCTGTTGACAGCTGCTTCTCATGTAGACATTGTAGACATAGCTGTGAAGTGATGGATCTCCAAATAAAATGCAGTTGAGTGAAGAGGGGTGTCCAGTGATGCAAGTTTAATTGTATAAGCAAGTTTTATATGTAGTAAACAGAATGGAAGTAGAATTACAGTAGAGTTATAAGATTAATACTCAACAATGAACCAAAGCTTCTCTTCTATAAAGACAACAAAATATGTTTAACTTAATTCAGGAATAGCCCCATTGAGCTCAGTGAAATAACATTTTCTTTGCAGAGCCACACAACAATTACCAAAAACAAAATCAGCATGTAGTTAAGCACCAGGATATTTGTTTATATTTCCCACCATCACATGCCATTATCCCAGGAAAAGTCTGAGTTTTGGTAGCATTCTTAATTTTGTGCAAAAACGCTTTTTCCTATAGTATTGGAGAGGGGTTTATGCAGAAGACCCAGTTCTGGAGCCAGTTGAATAAATGGAAGTCACAATTAACTTAGAAGGAATAACTTGAAGTACTCTTGAGCCTACGAATTTATTAGACTGTGATTTTTAACAGTTTTTCATGGTTATATCTCAAATGTAAAATGTAGCAGCCAGGAGTGGATTTGTGAAAGTTTTCCCTCAAAGAATTTAATTGTAGAAATCAATCAGTAGATGCCAGTGGTTCATGTATATATCTTTATATTTGTGACAGATATGATATGATAGCTATAAATAGCTGTAAGATATTATATTAGTACAGTAATAGAACAATAATCTTCATTTTATCCCATTGTTACAAAACACCATATGTGAAAGAACACGATGGAATAGAAACTTCATAGTGTTGGAGTGTAGGAATTTCAGTCAGTAAGTAGGTGTGCGTTTGCTTGCACTTACTGAAAATCAGGCCCATCAGTCTTATACAGTAGGATGCGACTGCTGCATTTTGTAGCATATGATGTAAATTGAAAGGCCAGTGTAAAGTGTATATTTTACTTCATCCACAACAAGATGTTACACCATTATTGCAAAATATCACAAGGCATATTACTCCTTGAACACTGTTCCCATTCTCACAGAGCATTGATTGATATACATTAGGATTCAGTGATTTGAACTATGCAAGAAGAAACATTTGTGATCACAATCTGTAAACAGAGCTGAGTTGATAAATGACTGGATTAATATGGCTTCTGGGAAAATCACTAAGAGCCCAAAATACCATGAAAAGGATTTCATTGCACTCCTGGTATTCTTTTCTAAAATTTATGCACTAGCCAATATTGTTGATCAAAAGATAAATATGAATGACAATTTGGCAACTTATTTTTGATAAACATTCTTCCACGGTATCATCATATAATTAAGTGATTATCACCTGGATACTCCAATGCCAATTTAAGGGTAAACCATCAGCTTCAATATACACATCCAGCACATTTCCAGTTGTGTTTATGGGTCTTTCTCATAGCAGAGTAGTAGAAAAAAACTTATAAGACTATATGATTAAAATTGGCAGCAACTTCCAGGAGCAGGTATAGTACAAATAGTCACTTCCACTAATTTTTTAAAAATTGAGCTGATTTCAACAACACTTATTTCACAGAAGTTTTTAAATCTAAATTAATACATAAATTAATGGCAAAATCCTGCAGGTGCCAGTCAGAATTTCCAATGACACAGTAGAGTTTTGATAGGATAAGTATGGAAGGACTTCAGGATTGGACTCTGTGCACAGTCTTTACAGCCTGTGATATTTAATTTTGTGTTAATACTGGAATTCCGGAGGTTAAGTGACTCCTTAACAATTTGACCCCAAGAGCTCTAATTGTGATTTTGGGATATTTGCAAATAAGTTGGGGTCTCAAAAAGTGGTCTTCACTTGGACAGGCTGAGACTGACACAGGCTAGCAGTAGTTGCTTAGCAGTCTCAGGACTGTTGTCAAGCTTGTAATATTGTTTGCTACAGAATGTTTTTTCTTACTTTATCCAGGGTGGTCTTTGGGTCTCTGATAGTGATTCCAGGAAATATGGCTGTGTGGGGAGGTTGAGATCATCGCTGTTGTGTGTGGGCAGGCCTGTGCAATAGTCCTTCCTTTTTCTCAGAGGGGAAAATATGCATATGTCGTATAAGCAGAAGGTCAGTTATTCCCTGTGAGGAAGCACTGACCCTTTGCAAGATCATCCAAATGACTTTCATTTATAGGGATTAAATAAGGTTTATTTTGTATTAATGTGCAAGTCAATCTGCCCTTTATTTCTACTAGTAGTGAGGCACAGGCTTAGTAAAATTGACAAAAGGGAGTGGGGTGTGGGAACTGGCTGCTGTTGAAGAGAGTAGGAAAATAAGGGACAAATAACCGCACTTCTTCCATACATTTAGTACAAATCAAGGGGATAATTCAGATGTCAGTAATATAAAACATATGCAGGTAAGAACAGCAATGGGCTGAGAGTGGGGTTTTTAGTGTTGCTTTCCTCTGGCTCCCCAGTGGTTTTTTTTTTTTTTTTTTTTTTTTAAGTTAGCAAGTTTCTCACCTTATGGCCCAGTCTGTTTGAAAAAGTGTGTGCTCATACTTTCAGTCATTCATATATTATTTGGTGGCTCCCTGTTGTTAAACCAAGCTTATTAATTCATCATTTTTGACTGTATATAGCTGAAGGAACTGGTCCTGTCAGTCACTGTTTTGGAAGGAAACAGAACTATTCCAGCCTACTTATTTTGTAAGCAATAATTACAGTAGGGTTCTGCAAAAGATCCATGATGGTGAATCACTTACTTTACATTTCTAGAAGTTTATGTGATTGAAATTGCTAAGTTAACTCAAATGGGTACCTCTAAAATACTTAGAATGGATGAAACTGTCCATAGCCTCATATGGTTAATGGCTTAGCTTCAGGAAAATAATGTAGGTGGCAAAAACAGCCCTCCTATAAAATTATTACCAAAGCAAATATAGCTTCATGATGTATATTACTTGTACTGAGGTGATGTTTCTACGCAAATTATACTGTGAGACCAAACAAATGCGTGCTGTATAAAACTAGGTTGGTTCAAGACTGTTGAAATAATCATGCTGAAGTCATAATTAATAGTTGTCTGGTTAGTATTGTTTTTGCACTTAGATAAGATTTAGAGTATTACAAGTGTCATATGCACAAATACACAAAGAAAGAGTTTAAGAAATGAGTACTAACGGGAAGTGATTGTCATTCACAACAGGAACAACAAGAAGTCCTGTGGCACCTTATAGACTAACAGATATTTTGGAGCATAAGCTTTCATGGGCAAAGACCCGCTTCATCAGACTAAATATTTATTAGTTTATAAGGTGCCACGCATCTTCTTAGTCTGTATCTTCAAAAATAACAACTTGGCTACCTGTCTGATAACATTCACAGCAGGGTCATTTTATTAGCCAAAACCCAGAGCTTTTGATCACTGAACTTTTCTCTTACAGTTGGGGAACATTATGAAAAAGAGAAATCTAACAATGAAAAGAGTATCAAAAATGAGTATCTGAACCCCAGAATTAAACTACAGTTCTAGTAATATTTTATCAGGGCTGTAGAACCTGTATCTTTGCCACAGCTTATGGAATGTTTTATTTTTGTTATAATTAGAGTATCTTGCCTGCACTTTGTCCCTCTGATCCTTTGTTAAAGCCCAGATCACTGTGTTCAGACTGTGCTTGTAGGTGTGATTTATTGAGTGACAAGGAGCTGTAGGGTAGAACACACGCCTCTGTACCTGAGTAAAGTATTAGACATCACAGAGGTAGGGAGGGAGAAGAGAAAGGCAAAGAGCAGTAACACAGCAGCTCCTGGATACAGATCAGACAAGAGGTTCTGCCACAAATCACCTAGAAACATGTCAGACGCTGCATGTTTGTTGTTTTACACTGAGGGCACAGCCGTAGTCCAAAAGTATTGATTCTTTTCTTTGTACAGAGACAGAAACTGTCAGCTCTAGCAGGCTGACCTTGGTATGGCTCAGACAACTATTCCCCTCCCTGCCTACCAGAGGAACCCCACAGGAAAAGTGCAGGCAACATATGCCAATGTCCGTTTCACATAAACAGAGAGAAACCCAGGCCTGCCGAAGCAACTCCCATTTCTCCCCCCAGAGGCACATGGTAGTGGTTCTGCACCATATTCCATGTGACAGAGAATTCGATTTTTCCACTGCCCCAAAATTCAAGAGAAAAACTAATTCCACTTAATCAGTCAAGAATTTAAGAACTACTTTAAGGGGAAAAAATAGGAAAAAAAGGCCTCATTGTTATAAAGGAGAAAGTGTCAGTTTTCTGTTTTTATGGGCTGGAGAGGGAGAGTGGGAATCAAGCCCACCTGCGCTAATCCTAGACAGGAGTGTTTTAATAGGATTGTAATTATTTGTGGTGTTGTAATAAAATGACCCAGGCATATTGTGTATGTAAAAACATGACCACTTTTCTGGGAAATATTTGCGTTGACTTCAAACATTCTGTTACCTTCTGTTACTGCGTTACACTGTAAGTAGTTTAGTAACAGAGAGTAAGCTGTGCTAGTCTATACACTATCAAAACAAAAAGCAGTCAAGTAGCACTTTAAAGACTAGCAAAATAGTTTATTAGGGTTTATTAGGTCCACTTCTCTTTCTAAAACGGAGCGATAATTTCTCTTCAGTAACACACATACCTTGAGGTCATTGACAGAATGCCCCATTCCATTAAAATGTTGACTAACTGGTTTGTGGATCTGGAGTGTTTTGATGTCTGTTTTGTGCCCGTTGACCCTTTGTCTAAGGGAGTTATGGACAGACTTGGACAGACTTCTAACTCCCTTAGACAACATTTTAATGGAATGGGGCATTCTGTCAATGACCTCAAGGTATGTGTGTTACTGAAGAGAAATTATCGCTCCGTTTTAGAAAAAGTGGATGAACTGACATTTATATTCAAATTCGGCACATTAACACATGGGTTAAATCGTGATGGGAACTTTGAGTCACTATAGGGGCTCGTCTGCATACTTGACTCAATCTAATTCTTGATCTTCCCCCCCACCCCTCCACTCTCTGATTTGCTCACCTTGATTATCTTTTTCTGATTTGTCCTCCTTGCTTACTGTTTTTGGTTCTCTGTGTCTTAAATATTGAGTCTGGTCTGGTCTGGATATGGTCTGAAGAAGTGGGTCTGTCCCACAAAAGCTCACCTAATAAACTATTTTGCTAGTCGTTGTCAGGGATTTTTCATCCCTCGGGCATAATCGTCCCCGTGGGCCAGGGGAAACAAGCCTTGGGCCTTTAATATCATTACAGGGGCAGGTAGACTCTAAAAGGTACATAGGCTGCCAGTTAGCAGCCCTCTGTAACGGTCACTCTGTGTCAGTTGGTTTTCCCGGTAACCTGAACTCACAAACATTTCAAAAATCATAGATTTGAAATCCAGGCTCCTCATTGGATACAGGTGGGGCAGCCTCTAGAGGAGGACCTGTTTGAAAGCAGGACCTTCAGAACGTCCGTATGTAAATAGACTCATGAATAATGTATGAGATCAGGGAATATAAGGCAGCGCCGCACAGCGCTCGAGGGCCCTTGGTGCAGATACAACTCTGTCACCTGCACAGGGAGGTGCTGGCCCTTGAGGCGTCCACCAGCCCCAGGCTAGCTGCCTCTGAGGCGAAGACTTTTTGAAGAGCTCCTGACTTTTCGAAGAGCTCCTGCCTTTTTGAAGACCCCCTGAAGCAATTCCATATCCGCCCAGCAGGGTCCGCCTGCTGAGGTAGCAGCTGAATCACTCACGCTAAAAGAGCAAAGGCAGCAGCTCTGAGGTAAATTAGGCGGGAGACGAACTGGCCTCACCCTTAGGGTGAGGTACTGCGCTCTCGCCTGTTAGCACCCAGAGCCTGTCATCACTACAGCGCCGCCGACAAGCAGCTCAAAGGCGGATTTGGTGTGTGTCGAACTGGCTTCACCCTTAGGGTGGAGTACTGCGCGCACATCAATTAAAGCCTAGAGCCTGCCACCTTCGCAGCACCTACGCTCTCGCTGCTCGTCGCCTTGATTCTTCTTCACCGGACGTGACCATCGCACTCAACTAGACTACTGGACAGGACCCTTACACCTGATTGGACACGTAAAACCCCCTCTATGCCCTGAGACACTAACTCTAAAACCTAATACTCCATTAAGTAACTTGGGCTGTGTAGGGGGACTTAACAGACTGTGGCTCAGGTTACAGTTTTCCGGATCAACTAAGAACCATAACCCGGAGCTAAACTTATTTGCTCCAAGCTGCCAATTGGTTAATAAGCCCATAGTTAAGGCTATGTTAGTTAACTGTTATTGTTAAGGTTTCTCTTTTTCCTCCTAACCCTCCCTCCCTCTCTCTCTCTCTCTCTCTCTCCAATTCCCACTGGGAAAATCCGTCATATATTATCTCAGTTGGGAGGAAACCTTGATAGGCTGGACCTCAAGGTTTCCAATAGGGTGGCTCAACTAGCCATCCAGAGCAAATAGGGGTAAAAAACTAATTTATCTTCCCTAGCTCGGAGAAAAACTTACTTCAAAAGTCATTAAGTCTCTTTACCTTTTTGTTTTATAAGAGAAGTCTCTCATAAACTCCTTCCATGGAATTCTTGTTAATATTTAGCGTAAGTGTTTAGACTATATATTTTTATAATAATTAAATTTAGTTAAGTTAGTTGTTAATGAATAGTTATACAAGTTTAGTTCATGTGCAGTGTTTGTTCGTTTATATGTTGCTGTTTTTTGGTTAATAAATACAGTCATTACATAGTTTATTTTTCCTCTCCTTGTCTCACCCTTGCCTTTAACGAGCGAGTCAGCTCCTGACCTACAGGAAATTAGCTTCCCTCCAGCCTCCCCCCTCCAGTACAACACTGGTCTCTAGGCCCCCTGCCGGAGGTGGGTGGGGTTAGCCTGCTGAGGAGCGGAGCGGCCTTTGCCTGTCGGCGGGCTTCTGCCGTCTCTTCTTTGCCCTCGTCTGAGGCCCCGGGGGGATCCGAACGGGACGCTGGTGCGGGGTCAGCGGGGGGTTCATTGCCCGCGATTCTGCCCGCACTGACAGTCATTACAGTGCTACTTGACTGCTTTTTGTTTTAAGTAGTTTGTGTGCTGGGAAATATTTGCGTTGACTTCAAACATTCTGTTACCTTCTGTTACCGCGTTACACTTTAAGTAGTTTGTGTGCTGTACCTGCAAAGTTCACTCTTACCTTCTATGTTACTCTGATTTCTCTCATCCCTCAAGAAGGAGAAGAGGAGGGGAAAAAAAACCAGTTGTAACAGCCAGCTGACCTCATTTTAGGGTCAAGTTCTTTAAAGTGCTACATGACTGCTTTTTTTTGTTTGTTTGTTCATTTGTTTTAAGTCTCAAAACTGGTATACCAAGCTTTGGAGGATGGGCATGCTAACGGTGAAGGCTTTGAAAACCATGAACAACATGGGTCCTCACTGAATCTGTAGTTGCCTCCATGAACCATGTTCTGATACACACCTGCATTGTAATGATACTTGCCATCTGTGAATTTCACCATCATACTTTGTGTCAGTGAGTGAGTGTGCAGTTTCTCTGGTGACTCCTAATGTGTAGAATCTGTTTCCCTTGGATATCACTTACTTCTAGCTTGTATCATCTTTTTTATTATTAAGTATGTTAAAACGTTATACCTTTTTTTCCTCCTAGGTATTATATTTTTTGGTTAGCATCTAAAATATGCTAGGTGGCTTACAGAATGGAGAAAAGAATGTCCTAGACCTGAACTATTTTCATCTTGAACATGACACATCGCAATTAGCAGGTGGGGAAAATCCAAAAAGGCAGATAACAGAGGAGATTATGAAGGTTGCCAGAGTACTTGGGGGAGCTCCTTGATAGGCTCTCCAGTATCTCTGTTGAAAATGATAGCCCTTTGTTGTTTACCTTAGTTGGTATCTATCTGCTGTATTTTAAGTTGTTTTGCATGACCCTGAATATTTTAGCTGATGATAAAGGATTGGGTTATAAAATATTTTTGTTACTGTAACTCTTAGCAAAGGTAATATACTTTGTATTAACGTAGGCAAGGGTTCCACGTGATGTTTCTGTTCATAATGAAAAGGTATCTCATGAACAGATTGCTGGGGGAGAGAGTGTGATGCCCTGGTAAGAAAAGATGTTGTGCAGAACACTTTGTGTAAAGTCCTTGACATGTTGTAAATCTGGTGTATGGTTATTAATTTTTTTTATATATAATACCCTTGAAAACCCATCAACACTGGAAATCTGGACTTAATTTGACATCACTTAATTCAATAGGTTTTGGAATGTTTGTGCAATCCAATATTTTTTTCCAGTGCTTTTAAAGAGAGTTTGTCATATTAAAAAAATCTGTTATTTCGAAAAAGTGTTTTCCCCACTGTGAGTGCAAGTGACACAAAAAGTTACTTTCCTTCATGGCTCCCTTCAGGTACCAAAAACCCAGTCTTGTTGCTCAATTTATACTTCTTGTTGTTGTAAGATATTGGAGGAAACTTACTATTTTTCAGATTGTTTGCTTTATGTGTTCAAAATAGGTTTTCCAAAGTTGGTTTTACTGTTTCCCTTTGCTAGTTAGTTTTTCCCTTTTCCATACAAGTGAAAGAGAAAAAACCTCAGAATAACACAAAAATCTGATTGTAAAGGGAAAGAAAGGGCACTGAACATCACATGTAGAGTCAAACTAGTTTTTGTTATTTTTTAAACTTAATTTGAAGATGACTGGGTCCCATTAGAACTTTATGTGGAATTTTGCAAAATTTTCACTTTTGAAGAGACACAAATGTCTATAAAATTTAAAAAAAAATTAAATGGCCTTATTTCTTTTGTCCCTTAGATTGTTAAAGCTGGAGGGGAAAATATTTTCTTTTTCCTGTTTATGATGATTAGTTTTTCTGTGGAACTTTGTTTAGAAAACATAGTTAGTTTGGTCCGTTTCCCTTTCTCTTTTTCATATATCTGTGCAGTACTATTGCCATTAAATATTTCTTGTAGTGTTGAAAACCTAAATAGAAAAAAACTGTGCACTGACAAAGGAAAAACAGTGACATGGAAGCGTTTATATTAGGCTGCATAAAAACCCCATTAAACCTGCATTTTAGTTTTAAACTACCTGTCAGCGTCTCTTTTTAACAAGCAGACCATGCTGTTGTTTGTTAAGGCTTGGTGTGCTCAGTGCTGTTTGAGATACAAAGATATAGACACCCCCTAGATAATACAATAGTTTCTTTTTGATGATATATTGTGAAGTTAGGCAATAGGAACAATCCGTGACTATCGCACCAAAGTAGGATACAGATGTAAATTAAAAAAAAAAAACCTCATAAAGGAAATTGATATAAAAATGAGTGGTTTTTCCCCCTCAAAGTGCACGAGCATTTGAAAAATAAGTCTCCTGTTTTTCTTTTCTTAGTGCATGTAATACTCATATGATGCACTTCTTGAATTATACTGTTTTCTAAAGTATCACTGAAGTTACCCCATGCCTAGTTAGTGTCATGTTTGATTTCTTGGACAGGGACTATAAATCAGTCGCTAATATTCAGGTCTTTTGAAAAAGCACCCAAGGTTTATTGCCAGTAACAGACTAGTGGCCTTATGTGGACTTTCCTTGAATAAAACAGATTGATGAGCCATTTTATGGTATTTCAAGAGATATTATGAATATATCACACTTTTCAGTAATTTAACATGAAGAACAAGCTAACGAGCTACCCACCATGACCTGCCAGAGAACTGGGAATACTGTTTAGCTCATTGGAATTTTTTATTTTATTTTATTTTATTTTATTTTATTTGGGGACTGTGGATCTATACACTGACAGGTGTGAAACACTTATGCTGGTCTTACAATGTGAAATGTTCTCTACCATTTCTGTCACCTCTGAATTTGGCCCTTTGAGCCAAATCCCAATTACAGTGTCAGCAAAGTAAATATAGAATAATTCTGTTGATTTCATTAGAGATATTCCAGCCTCTTACAGTGGCAGCACCTGCATAAATGTGTGCATTAATAAACACAATGCTATCAGCAATTTACTTGGCATAGGGAACTTTTTAAGCCCAATTTTGAATGCTAGGTATAGCATGTTTACTAATAATTACACCCAAGTGAAAAAGTAATTTGAGGTTTTCCAAAACCAGGCTAAAACCTGAAAACACCTACTCTATAAGAACGGTTTAGCAGTTAGCATACTATCAATAAATTAATTCTGCTTCTTAAAATAACATTTTTCCACTGTGAAGGTAGGCAATTCAGCATCCCAGGATATTTTATTCCTGCATGTCAGATGTAAAAAGTCTCAGTTACACAGACTGGAAGACAAACTGAAAACACTTTAATTAGTCTTTACAGACTTTGTAACAATGGAATATTTTACCTGGAATGTGTAAACATTTCAGTGACTGGCATTAGTCTATAAGGGATTTATTTTACCTGCATTTATGCACTGTGCATCTTAGATTTTCACATAATTTAAACAAGACAGCTCCATTAATACCCTATGCACCCCATTAGAAGTCATTGGAAAGTAAAATCGCTTGCTGTTCTAAATCCATACACTGCTGTTTTTTTTGCTTTGGATTTTAAAGAGAATGCCATTGCCCCCTTCTTTGTTTGTCTCTGGTTATACCACCTACAATTCTAGAACCCAAGATGGTTAACCAGGAGAGGGATGACTTACAGGTCTAAACAACAGGGGCCAAATCTTATAGCCAGAGTATTACATGAACAAGAACTGGGAAAAGAGTTCAGGATTCAGCCTGAATTTTAGAATGTCTCTATTCCTTGGAATTGCTGTTTCAAATCACATGATCTACTCTCCCAACCTGTCAGTATGTACAAGAACTGATTACTGTGCAGCTTAGTGCCTCAGAAATTCTCTCAAAGCAGACATTAAAATACAGTCCTGATTCTGATCTCACACCTGTGCTGTGCCCATTTACAGTAATGATTTATTTTAACATTTTGCTCCTGACAGAGCTGTCCTTTGGAGTGGGGAGTGAGAATCCCATATCCAGGGCAACTCAGCAAAGGAGGTGCTGTGAGCAGAGGTGAAGGTAAGCTGGTGTGGCCCTGGTGCAGCTAACTTTCAGGAGCACTGTACTGCAGGAGGAGGCTGTACATTCCAAGCCCAACTCCTGGGGCTTCCCACAAGCCACTGCATTAAGCAGCAGGAAAGGGTGCGGCTGGGGTTCCCCCTCCACCAGGCTGTGAATGTCCAAGCGCCCAGTGCCCGTGTTAGCCCCAGAGTCCTTTAAGGGGTCTGAGGGTACTGAAGCTCCCCTCCTATTCATACAGGATGCTCAGCACTGCTTTGTTGTCCCTGTAAGGGAATGAGGGGGAGGTGTACAGCTTGCTGCTGCATTCCTTCTCTCTGGCTGGGGAGTTCAGGGAGGGGATGAGCTGTGTACTTAGCTCTTCCTCCCTGGCAGGGACAGGAAGGAGAGCAGCAAGCAGCCCTGCCAGGTTAGCATCACCTGCAAACTTGCTGAGGGTGCAATCCATCCCATCATCCAGATCATTAATGAAGAAGTTGAACAAAACTGGCCCCATGACTGATGTCTTGGGCACTCCACTTGATATCAGCTGCCAGCTAGACATTGAGCTATTGATCACCTGATGAGCCTGACAATCATCTTTCTATTCACCTTCTAGTAAATTCCTCACAGCCATACTTCTTTAACTTGGTGGCAAGAATACTGAGGGACACTGCGTCAAAATAAAGCCAGGGTACATCATGTCCACTGCTTTCCCCATATCCAGACAGCCAGTTTTCAAAGGCAATTAGGTTGAGCAGGTATGACTTGTCCTTGATGATCCATGTTGACAGTTCCTGATCATCTTCCTCTCCTTGAACTATTTTAAAATGCATTCCTTGAAGACCTTCTCCATGATTATTTCAAGAGACTGAGTTGAGGCTGATCAGTCTGTAGTTCCCTGGATTCTCTCTTTTAGGGACTACATTTGCCTTTTTCCAATTCAATGATCCAATGGTACATTTCATTAGAGCCACTGTCCTGAACCAAGCTTTCTTCTAATCCCTCTATTGTTGAGTGATATATTCATTTAGTGGGGAGGCATAGCTCAGTGGTTTGAACATTGGCCTGCTAAACCTGGGGTTGTGAGCTCAATCCATGAGGAGGCCATTTAGGAGATTGGGGCAGATAGATATCAGGGATGGTGCTTGGTCCTGCCAAGAGAGCAGGGGACTGGACTAGATCACCTCCCATGTTCCCTTCTGGTTCTAGGAGATGTATTATATTATATTAGATCAGCTTGTACTGATGTGGCTGGGAAAGGTCTTGAAATACTTAGGAATCAGTGGCATTAGATTCATAAAGAATACTATTTTTAATCCTTCAGAGTTGGTGTATACCTCATTTACTTTCCTCTAATATTTATTTGGCTGACTGTGTAGAAACACTATCATTGTAAGGTTTGAACCTAGGTTTTATGCTTCAGGGAATGATCCAGGTTCATGTTATCTTTAGATAAGCTGATAGAAGATAAACTTAAAGGAAATGCAGCAGCCTGAATCTTATGACATTTTCTCATGACACAATTACATTAGAAAAGCCCACATTTGGAGAACCTGATTCTAGGGCGTCGACATTCAGTTCTCTGTTCTACAAGTATTCCTGCCAGCAAATGTAAGACCAAAGGTCGCATTTACACTACAGCAATCTTTCGAAAGATGCTCTTCCAGAAGATCTACTTCTGAAAGAGCACATCCATGCACAAAGAGTGGATTGAAAGATTGATTCACTCTTTTGATAGAGGGCGTCCACACAGTTCCCCCGCTCTTCTGAAAGAACAGGCCAGGGATTGAAAAATCTGCCACCATGAGGACTACTATTTTGAAAAAAAGGGCCCATGGAGTATCTAGACATACTTTTTTTTGGAAAGAAGCTTTTGAAAGGAGGTGCTCTTCCTGATCTTGGAGAGAAGACGGCTTCTGGAAGAAGAGCTGCAGTCTTTCAATTTCAGATCAAATTTTCAGATCTTTCAGAGTTTCAGATTCCATTTTGTATGTGGACACTCCATGTGTTCTTTTGAAAAAGGGCCCGATTTTCCAAAAGAATGTGCTAGTGTAGACATGGCCAGAATGCCCACAGAAAATGAGTACAAAAGGGGCCTCAATATGTGTAGAGTAAATTCAGTATTTTGGATGAGTAGATATTCATAGAAATATTTATAGACATTTTTCCAATTCTGTTTAACAGAATGTAGTAGGACATGGCTCCTGTGTATGTGTGTGCATGCATGCCCACTGAAGTAGATCGGAGTTCAGTCTGCTGAGAATTGCTGAAATAAGTGCCTTGGAAGTATATGCTAAAGGATCTCTTGTAGGGATTCAGCTACGAAGAAGGCAGTTCTTGGCTTTTCTTTAGGCTTCCAGCAATACTTGAACAGTTCACAAATAACACCATTGGTACAGTGGTTGATGGATTCATATCAATCTTTAGTACACATTTTTAGCAAAACTCTTACTCATTATGCTGTTAAAAACAAGGAGTCCTTTAGCACCTTAAAGACTAACAAATTTATTTTTTAGGTAATGAGCTTTTGTGGGTAGACTTTTTTTGTTTGGTTGTTTGTTGGGGTTTTTTGTTTTGTTTGGTTTTATTTCTGTGAAGCTACAGGCTGACAAAACTGCACACCTGAGACTCATTATACTGTGATGAGCTATTGGAATTCAGTGGCTTTTAAGTGTCTCTTCACCTTGTGACAGGTGATCCTAATCTTTAAATTACTAGGAAAAGGAATCAGTCTTGTTATATTCTGTATTGACGCAAACCCTTTAACTCTTGTTAAATACAAGATATTTTAATAGGATGTGAATAAACCACCATTGTGTACCTTTCAGGTCCATATTAGGACCTTGACTTTGGAATATAAAGCTATTTCTTCTTCCCAGTGGGCATATATGTGGGAAGTTTTGAAGTGCAAATCTTTTTGATTTGAGGCGCTGAGGGGAGGATATGATGTCCCCGAAAAGGAACATTACCGCTGGGATAAATAAATGGGCCCCAAATATGCCTTGCCTTTCACAGCTATGTTCAGTGGGGCAGGAAGAGAAATGCCCCTGAGGGTGAAGCCAGACATTTACTGTCATCCCCTATAGGTAACTTTTAGTTTTTTCATTTTGATCGGTGGAGATTCTTTCTTCCCTCTCTGCTGACAACTCACTGACTGCTCATCCCTCCTCCCCCTTCTCTTCATCAGAGTCCAGCAGCTGGCCTCATTCTCACTGCCTTACCGTGTTCTCTCCATCCCTCCCTTGCACCTTCCCAGCCCCTGTTTCTCTCTCAGCTGCCTCAGTGCTGTACACCTCCATCCACTTATCTCCTGCTCATGTCCTGTCCCTTTCTTTCTCTGTCCCCTAACCCTACAGTAGTTTTAATATATAATAGAATGTAAAAGATGGAACTAGGATTGGCAACTTTCTAATCAGATAAAACTGAGCATCTTTGCCCTGCCACACCCTTCTCTGATGCCCTGTCCCCTGCTCACTCCTTCCCCCCATCACTCACTGTGCCCCACCCTCACTCACTCTCACTTGTCTGTGGGGGCAGGGTTGAGGTGTGTGAGGGGGGTGATGGCTCTAGCTTGGGTTGTGGACTGAGGTGGGGCTGGGATGGGGATTTGAGGAGTGCTGTAGGGGGTTGAGGGCTGGAGCAGAAGATTGGGGTATGTGAGGGGTACAAGGTCTGGGAGGAAGTTGGGGTCTAGGAAGGGCTCTAGGGTAGGGCAGGGTGCAGAAGTGACGTGGAGTCGCAGTGGTGTTTACTGTGGCATCCAGGATGCGGCTTCCATGTCCCTGAGGCCCTAGGCAAATGGAGGCTTTACTTGATGCCCTTGTGCCGATATGGTTCCTGTCCAATGGGAACTGCAATAGCAGTACTTGCGGCAGGGGCAGCATGAGGAGCCAGGCATTTGTTTCTCAGAGCCACAGAGAGTCAGGGCAGGTGGGGAGCCTGCTTAGCCTCGGGCTCCAGCTGTGCTACTCATTGGACTTTTAATGGCCAGGTCAGCAGAGCCATCAGGGTCCTTTTTTGACCAGGTGTTGCAGTTGAAAACCAGACCCCTGACAAACCTGGGGCTGACATGACAGATAATAGACTAGTTGCTTTCATTTTCAGCTTCACATTTAGTACAATACCAGAGTCTGAAACACTACATCAGAATGTTGACAGCCAAGTGAAAACTTTGTTTTAATTGGATCAAATGCAGAGTCTTTCTTCCTGATGAAAAAATCTTCTTAAGTTAGCACAAAACTAACTATTAGCTATGCTTGTGCTCAGAACCCATACATTTAATAAAAAAGAAAACCATCTGCTTGACCTTGTTGAACTGTTGTCTAAAGTTTGAAGACTGATTAGTTGATTTTTGGGAGCCCAATTTCATATCTTAGAAGGACCTGTTTTGAGATAATGCTTATGTATTCATTTTCTAAAAATCAACAGCTATGCTAAAGTCTGATGTTCCCCAAAGTAATCAATGTTCCCCTACTAACAAACTGTGAAAATGGTGCTATAAATATAGGGTCAACGTTTATCTTATCTCATGAAACATTATGTTAAGTCTTAACTTTGAGCAGATTTAAGCTGAATGATAAATATTGCTTAGTAACTGCTATTTTTAGTATTTGCTTATGGTGAGAGAAGACATACTTTTCCAATAAATATACAGTTATCGACAAGTTTTGGAGATTTTTTGCATTTGTGTCTAAGAAAAAGGAGGAGTATTATTCTGCTTAGAATTTACTTCTGTTAGCCACAGAAAGCTAAATCCCCAAACAGAAGATTCTCTACCCCCAATATCTTTCACAGAGAATCGGGGCTCAGCATTCCATAAGGCTGTCTTTATCTACCTCATCCCCATAAAATCCTGTTTCCATGGGGTGTGGGAGGTAGTGTAGAGGGTGAAAACTGGTGTGATTGTATGTAATCCTTTTTCAGTCCCATAGCTCCCAAAGTACTTCCTGTGCTGGAGAAGTTCCCAGTAACACGACTCCAATATAGCCATCTGCTGGTAGGGAGGTAAAAGGCATTATAAATGCTAAGGACTCCCTCACACTCTGATGCTCTGAGGGTCCTTTGTTTTGACAGGTGCTGGAGTTTTTAATCCCTAGCCCACTCTTTCAAAAGAGTGGGGTCTGTGTACATACTTTCTATTGAAATAGTGGATCGATTTTTTGATCCGTTTTTTTCTGTGTGTGGATGTGCTCTTTTGAAAGATTTTTGGAAGAGCTATTCTGGAAGAACTTTTTTCAAAGATGGATGTAGTGTAGATGCACTCTATGTGTTACTGTTGAAAGCTTAATTGCATGATTGAAAATGTTAGTTTGACGTACATGAAGACATACACTATTTAAACATTGCATTTTTTAACATTAGCAAAAAAGCCCAAAGTAGTTTCAAAATTGTTGAATTATTTTTCCTAGCATAGGTGTAATTTACAGTACTTTAGTTGCCTGTACTCAATCCTGGGCTACTGTGTAAAGAATTCCAAAGCATATGTGTGTTAACACAGCAAAGTCATCATTAACATGTACTAATAATCTGACTACAAATGCTTCTACTCCTCGTGCCATAGCAAGCAAAAACAATCAATGGGAGAGTGAGTATGCATTTCCCATTGTCTTGCTGAGGGACATATGTGGACCATATTAAATAGCCTCTAGGCTTTCTCCTGAGTTCTGTGCCTTGCATGGGAAAGAGCTTGTGTAGGTGAGTCACTTCATGTGTTTAGGGAGGAGCCAAAATTGAATCAGGAAGTGTCAATTGCTTGCTTTCAAGAATTCTGTGAGAGCCACCAGGAGCAAAGCCACTGATGTGAAATAATTCTAGGATATTTTTTGTGATTGAGATCAACCCACCCTAGAATAATACATGGAATTAAGTGCCCAAGCACAACTTTTATTGAATTTTAACGCAAACCAGGGGTGCTACTCATTATCCATATTCTCTTATGCCAGTATGGGGATTACGTATAACCCATTACATGGAGTATACTCTCTTCAACGTACCCTCCAGGAGAGCCCTTGCACTTTCTCTCCCTATCCATGTAGACAGAGGCTGCAGCAGGATGGGGAATGTGGCCCACGAAGTCTGACCTATTGAATGAAACCAAGACCCGCCACTAATATTCCAGGTCTTTTACCTCTAGGAACTGTTAATTATATTCTCCTAACGACACTGGAAACAGGCCACAAGTTGTGACAAATAAACAACTTCCAGCCAGTTCTTGAATTAAGCACTAAGCACATTCCTACTTAACCAGCTGTGACTTGCAGGTGCTGTGAGGAAGGCAAAAAAATTGCTGACTTTTTGCCAGTTTGGCACATGGGAGAAAAATTCCTGCCTGTTCCCCTAAACAGGCAATTGGCTAGACCCACAGCATCTGTCAGTCCTACTTCTAGTTAAGGTGGGTAGAGTGAGTTGCTGGAAAGAAACCAAAAAGGAGTCCATATGGCATCTGTGCTGGACTAAATCCTGGGAGCTATAGAATGCTGGCCAATCAACGTTGCAGCTGGCCAATGTGCAGAGACTCCCAGAGAGGAGTGTCTCTCTTCTTTGCCAATGGGACTAGCTCTGTTTCACCCACTGATTTCCCCTGCTCTTTGATGTAGGTGGGTGGCCTTTTTAAGTTCACAGTGTCTTAATAATAAATAATAAAGAAGACCAATTGTTACAAGTACATACAGACTAGCAAATAATGTCTGCTGAATAATGTCTTCCTTTTTTCTTTTCTATGCTGTCATCATCCTTTCCTATATAGTGTGTCTCTGTCTTTAAGAAAATGTGTTAATTAACTCTGCCTGCTTGGTCAGGGTCCATAATCACATAAACACAGAACAAAAACAATGCTGTCCAGCTTGTGTGTTTGTTTGCACGTTACTTTTTAGTATACTGAAAAACAGAAATTGAAACCTCAAAACTTTCAAGAAGTAAGAATTAGTAGTTAGGCTGGACAGACTAGAGCCATTAATCCATATTTATCAGTCCGTAAATGTATTGTAGAAGGTTTTTGATAAAATTGAATTTTAACTGTGATTTTTAAATGAGAAATTTTAGTATTTTATTGATAAAAAAAATCCAATATTTAAAAATGCAGTGTTTAAATACTATATGTCTTTAGGCATGTCAACCTAACATTTTCAATTATGTGATCAATATTGCAACAGTAACACACACGCTAAAAGAACTCTAGCAATAATAAACAACTTATCCACCTTTTCTTCAGACACTCAACAATAGAAAGAGATCCTTGCGGGGAGGCTGTTTGTCTGTGTTTCTTAACCTCTTTCTAGGGTGGTTTTAAAATTGGAGTAAAATAAAGTCAGGTGCTCATTAATTAACTTTTGGACAGATCAAGAACCTGTCATATGGTACAATTCTAGCCATACAACAGATCTCTTTAGCAATATGGCTCCATTTTGTCACGAAACCAAGTGAGCCTGAGATGTTCTGTTACCATGAGTCCTTTGCCCTGGTTACCTTCTAGTTAAAACTTGTAGCTTGTGTGAGTCCTGCTTCTGTTGATACTCAGCCATTATGGAGGTAGCCTATGTAGGTCTTGTCTTCTCTGCTAAAAAATATGAGTTTCTTTTTACCTTGGAGTATAATAGCTAATGTGTGTGAGCTTTCCTGAAGTAAAATCACAGTTAAGATAAGGCACTTTGTTTAACTCTGAGGTAGTTTCACTGAGGGGAGCCCTATTCCCGTGCTTGGAATTGACCTAACTTACTGCATAGTAAAATTTAGAAACAAAAGCAAACTGCTTGTTCCAACCACATTTGGGGCGTTTCCTAACAGCAGACTGAGGTAAAACATCAATACAGTGACATTAGGAGGAGGAGCTAGTCCAGAGCTTTCTGCATCCTGAAATTGTGGAGTTAGGGAACTGTTCTTATTGATGTGGTGATGCAGGAGAGAAGAACAGGAATACTTTGTAGAATGGGGAAAAGGTGTGAGTTGGGTTCATGGGTTTCTTTCTAAACGTACAGCTTAGCTTTCTAAACTTTGCAAAAAGATACAAGTGAGAGAGTGAATGGTCTGGGAAACATGGCAAGATTCTCCCATGCTGGAATGCCAGATTACACTGGAGCTGCCTTTCTCAATAATTTTATGGTGAAAGGTGAAATTGCTATCTAAAATTATACTTGTTAACAAATACTGCTCTTTCTGTAGCTACGTGTCACTTGTCTGAATATAAATATCTAATTTGCGCATTTCCCATTACAGGTCTCTCATCTAGGTTGGAGAGAGTACATTTATACACTAGATTAGCATTCAAAATTATTTTGATTTAAGCACTTGTATAACAATTTTTAACATCAGTAGTTGTGAAAACATTAAGAATCTGGAAAATAATTCTCTCGGCCACTCTGAGCAGTAGGTAAGTAAATATCACCATTTTTAGAGAGGATGAAAACTGAGGCAGAAAGCGTGCATGGCTTGCCAGAAGCCACAGAAGTTGAAATTAGAAGGTAGGAGCTTCTGGCTCTTTGCCCTGTTTTCAGGCCATTTGATGCCATCTCTTTCCAAAGGCTGGAAATTGCACTCGCCAGCAACAAGGAGGAGACTTCAGGGAGTGGATCAGAGCTGATAGGAGGAGTCAAACTGACAATTATCTGGTGAGTTGCACTACAGAATTTTGTGAAGCATTGAAATTCATTGCTTGTTTGGAAAAGTAAAAGAGAGGTAGCCGTGTTAGTCTATGTTCTAACAAAACAAACCAGCAATCATGTAGCACTGTACAGACTAACAAAATAATTTATTAGGTGATGAGCTTCCATGGGAAAGACCCACTTCTTCAGATCACTTGTTTGGAAGTTTACTGTATGTTTGAGCAGTGGACTAAAGAGGAAGGGGCAGATCTTCAAATGAATAAACTGTTACAGTTCCATTGTAGAAGAGCCGTGTAAGCTCAAAGGCTTGTTGGGATTTTTGGACCAATGAAAGGTATTACCTCCCCCACCTGGTCTCTCTAATATCATGGGCCCAACCTGGATACAATACCCCTGCATGCAACCATTCCATTGAAGTCAGTAGATCTATGGCAATTGAAGTTAGCTGTGTATCTGCCTCAGAAGATCAGCTGTTCCTACCTTCTACCTTCTATGTCCTATGATAACACAGTGCTACAGATTTATCAGACAAATAAGAATCTGGAAGTTAAAGCAGGGTACAGAGGTTGTACTCTGGTAGGGAACATCTGCTATGATTCCTGGTATGAAGGAACATGGGGGTTGGTGTGCTATTTCTGGTGAAAATGACTTAATGCAACTTAGTAATGGCTAAAAATATATATTTCTAAAGAGGCTTATCTGAAAAAGTATAGAATTTAATAGTACTTAATAATTTAACAGTATTTAATAATATTTTCTAGGTGATCAAAATTTTCAAACTATTTTCTAGAATTCCACCACAGCCATATAACTATAAATGTAAGATTGCTTTAAGATGCCTTTAAAATGTTGTCATTTTCTTTTAAATTGCTCAGGCAGGCTTCTCCTCTGAGCACATCCCTTGGAACCTTCAATAAGGGTCCCTTTTTTGTGTCATCCTTTAATCTCTGGTACTAGATACACTTCCCCTGGCTAGTAGATATCTGGTAAAAGTTTTCAAGCCCTCAGTCTCTTAAATTATTCAGTGAAGAATAATAGAGGAAGGGAAACCCACTATTTTTGCAGTAGTTTCTTTTGTGTCCTCTTTAGGAAGAGCCCTTTCCCCAGTTAGAGTGTATTAAATACACAACTGAGTGTTAATTCATGGCCCTCTTTGAAGGCTATGGCAAAATTCTCATTGACTTCAAAGGGGCTAGGATGTCCTGCTGAATCTTTTAAGTCTGTTAGCAAAATTATCTCTATTGCCTTGACCTATTAGGATGCCTAATTAAGTTTTTATTTAATTTATAAGCTTAAAAGTCTAGGAGAAAGCCATATCAATTCAAACCATGTCACTCAGTCATGTCATACAAATCATTCAGAAACTGATATACAATTCTTAGGGACTTCTGTTTAACTTATACCATATATAGATTCTTCTCTGAGAATTTCTATAGTGCAATGTAAGGCCAGAGATGATGGAACTCAGGTTAGCAGGCCTTGAAGCTGTAGGGTTTGAGCACATAAAATCACGGAGTTATGATTATTGAACCCCGAGTCTCCACCTGGGGCTTCAATTTTTATGTTGCTTTATACAGCTCTGAGTCCAAACACCTGTTCCCAGTAAATTGAGTGCTTGAGTAGTCACCCACGAGAGATTTAAGTGCCACCAGCTGGTTAGTAGATTGTTCAGAGCCACACAGAGTGGGCTGCATATGTTTTTATTAATCATGTGCACCTGAACATGCATTGGTGCACATAATAAAATTTATTCCACCCATGGATGGGAAAAAATTTGTGGTAACGCTGCCAAACACCAGCAATCTAGATGACCCAACACCCTCTCAAAATGTGGCAATTTTAGCCCATTGCTCAAGGAGCAGTGTAGGAAAACTTGGACTGAAGACAATGAAAGTTTCCCCATGTTAGTGTGGAACACTGGCAGATTCCAGGAGCACAAGTCCAATGTCTACATTTCAAAGCAATAGGGCTTGAACTCTGGTTCCCAGCATGACTCAGGCTTGCCCCCTCCCTCACAATCTGAGCTCTGAATAACACCATTTGTGTATAGTTAGAAAGGGGGTTATGCCTGAGCCTGAGTTTGAACCTGGAGCTTGCATATCTGAAGGCACAATAGTTACTAAAACAGGAGAAAAAACCTGAAATGTTGCAATATTACTCAAAGGCTTTATAAAATATTAAACTACTTAGAGGATGAATATTTGTGGCATGTTGGTTAATTAATTTTACATGACAGAGATCAAAGCAAAGGGACTTAAAATTATAAAGGAAACAAACAAAAGACATTAATAATGAACACAAACAATGATGTTCAAGTCATGAAGTTCTGTTGCTACCCTATGTTTGGAATAACTTATAGATGAGGGTAATTTATTGTACTACATTTCTAAGAGGCCAATTATCTTGTTACCAGTACAACATGGGATAAAATTAATCCCTTTTTAACTACAGTGAGAATATTCAAATTACTTGCGTTTCATGAGCTAAGTATATTAGCAGACAAATCAGAGGAATAGTGCAGCCAGAGAGGAGCAAGAGAAGGGCTGCCCCAGAGAGAGTAAGTCAGAGTGTTCATTATTAAACATGGGTTGCTGCTAAAATATGGTTTCCATATGGAATATGCTACATGTAATTTATGTAAACCACACTGGTAAGAGTTTTTTTATCAAGTGGTATGAAGTACAAGCTAAATCCAGCATAACTGTTTATATAGACTGCATGTAACTAAATTGTGGGTAGTACTAGGCTAGTGAAACTTTTGGAAGAATTATTTCTGTCACTGTTGCCATTATACAGCAAAACAGCTTATGTTTGCAGCAATGGCAGCTCAGGCTGGTGGGTTGTTGGAGCACAGAGAAGTATCAGAAGAAATTAAATTACAATAAATCACCAGGGCTGGATGGCGGTCATCAGAGAGTTTGAACAAATTATAGTCCAACAGTGTTGAGTTATTAAGCAGAATATTGACATTAAAATTGCCTGTGAAACTGGCTGGTTTTTTTACTGAAGACTGCCAAACATCTTCTCCCCTCACCTTTACATTTAAAGGTGACTCCTAAATATATTGATAGATGAATGTTATCTTTGATATCAAAAGAAGTCACTGAGGAAATATTTAGAAGGAGAATTTTAGTTTCTAAGAGGAATATCATATGATGGGAACAAATTAATGCAACCTATTAGAATTAATTGAAAGAGTAAGCAAAATTATGGACTAAGGAGAACTGTTATATATGCCTTATTTTAATAGTCCACAAGACTTTTTGGCAAAGTCCTTCTCAAAAGTTAAGGATTATTGTCCCTTCTTAAGGGGCTGTTAAAGAAACTTGACAACCCTGAAGTTAAAGTCCTGTCATAGGATAAAATCTGGTTAAGAAATAAAGATGGGATAATTGACCGGTTCTTAGATTTGAGTGATAGGACTTGTTCAGGATACTCATTAATGAACTCAAAGAGGGAATGAATAGCCATGTGATTAAAATTTGCTCACTAATCATAAAGAGATTATGGAGGATAGAATTTCGGAAGGCCCAAACAGTACTATTTCTACAATTCCTTAGACAGCAGTGAATTGAAGAAGCCCCCCTGGATTTCTAGTTCTAGGTCTGTTACTGCTGAGAGGACAAGTCATTTAACTCATGTGTCTGATTTCCTAACTGTATTGTTGGGATGGTAATGCTTACTGGAAATGGTTTGGAATTTTGCTTTAGAAAGATTACTCAAAAGCAAAAACATTTTCTAGAAAATTTTGATTTTTTTTTGGTGTGGAAAAGTTTTGAGTTTGTTACAGGAAAAATCAAAGTGAAATATTGCATTTCAGGACCATTTGTCATTTTGAACTGACCTGCAATATTTCATTTTGTATTAGTTTGTTTTTAAACCTATTGCATGGAACATTACTTTATGGAACTTGAAGTTCTCATTCCCACTCTCTCCTGTGGTCTCGGCTCCTTATCCCTTAATGAATTTCCTATGGGTGGGCATCATGGTAGTCATTATTCTGAGACCATTATGAAAGATATAGTCTAGACAGGAAGCTTGACCTGTAGGAGAGAATGGGGTCTGGAATGACTAGTCCTGTGAAGCCGTAGGGAAATGGAATTTAATGTTGCAATGGAGACCCAGAAATTAAAATGAAACGTTTGCATTTTAGGACTGTTGAAATGTTTAGTTTTGATGAAAAATACCAACAAAAAAGATACTGATATTTTCTAATTGAAATTGAGTGGGATTTCCATTTCACAGAAAATTTTGATGTTGCAACTTTTACACCCACTTCAAAAAGAAAACAAATGTTGAGGGTTTTTTGATTTCCGCGGGATGGAAGTTCCAAACTTTCCTCCTCTCTAATCTTACATAATCTGCTTTTGGGGGCTTTGTTTAACAGTTCTGTTTGTTGGCAACTCTTAGAGTCAGAACACTAGATTAGGCTGGCCATCAGTCTTTTTTAAAATATAGCCAGTCTCAGATTCTTACATGCTAAGCAAGAGGCCAATATTTATGAGAAACTTTTACAGAATTCTCAAGGTACTGTTTCAGTTGTTGCCAGTCGGCGCTCCACATCAGTACTCAAGGCCTGGGATATTACTATGCTGTGGGTTTCTGTGTGTTGTTGGAGTTGTCATGTTTTGGGAAAAAAATAGAACATCCAATTTTAGGTTTTAACTGATAAAACACTTGTACAAAGAAAAAGAAAAAAATCTGTGTATATCCAATAAACACCATCAAAACACTAGAAAAGGTTCCACATAGCTCAGGGCTTTTCTACACTGAAGTAATGTGGAGTGAGGGGATGTGATTTCCAAACCACACTAACATGCTGCATATTAATTGGAGAGCCCTGAAAAGCCCTTATTCTGGATAGCTATATGAAACTCAAAAATAAAATATATAAACCACTGAACAGTAATAACCAAATAAAATGCAGTTCTGATTCCTTGACCATTTGTTTCTAAATGAATCTTAAAAAACCCAAAAGGGGGCATCATTTGGTGAGGACAAAGCAGTTAGCTGGTCCTGGTCTTACTTCCATTTTAAGTATTATAATTCCACTCTGCCTTCTTATAGTTTTCAGTAATTTCAGTTATGTTTGCTGCTGTTCTTCACTCTCTCTCTTAAGATTTTGTGTAATGTTGTCATGTATTGTTGAAATGCCTTCTGCACTTTATTGCAGAAGTGACAGTAATTCATTGGGGTGTGTTGAAGTATCTGGTCATAGGGATCAATGAAACCAAGTTTAAGAAAATGTCACAGCTGTGTATTTTGGCTCAATGCCATGTAGTATCTCCTGCTGCTTCTGGATGACTTTGGGTGGAGTCATCAGGAGGTTTTCTGGCCACCCATGTTAGCAGCAGATGAAGGATGCACAGACTAGGGAATACCAGCTTTGGTGAGGTGAGCCTGATGGATATAATATATAGAACTGTACACTTGCTTTCTGGAGTTTCCAGCCCTGGAATATGCAAAGCAGGGAAGAGGTAACAAGTAGAGATTTTTTTTCCTGAGCTATTCTAGATCACATTTACATGTTTCCTTTTGCTTCTGATATTTCAAGAATCGCCAATAAGGTGATTCTGAGCTGGGAGAGCTTGTGAGTTCAATGTATATCAGGAATGGGTAAATTTCTTGAAGGTTGGGGAGTGGAGAGATGAGCTTTGTGCTTATGAATGCCACTTTAAAACTCTTAATATGCTGGGATTTATGTGGAAACTACTATTTGTAGGACTGTCTCTCATTCTGGGCCCCAGCAGCCCTGGGGGTAGGTGAAGGATGAGGGGCATACTCCTGCCAGCATATTTAGGGTAAATCTGTGTCTCCAGATAAATTCACAGTCACATTGATGTATGTGGAAGCTGTACACATCTATCTGAGAGCAAAATCATTCCCACTGGAATTCCTTTACATGAAAATTGTGATATAACTTAAAGTAGTAGTGTGCAAACAAAAGCTAATTTTGTATTAGCATCATGGTCCCATTGTGACTGCTGCTTATATGGCACTGTAAGGCGTTAATAAAGAGCTCCTCTTCCTGTTATCTCTTCTTCTTGGTGCACTAACCCACTCACTAGAGGCTATGTCCACACTATGAAATAAAGCTGAATTTATTAAAGTCGACTTTGTAACACTAGATTTTATAAAGTCAAAGTCAAGTGTCTGCAACTGCTCACAAAGTTGACTTAGTGTCCCCACTAAATCACCAAAGTTTCAATATTGCATCAATGCATTGTGGGCACCTATCCTACAGTTCCTTCAACCCCACTGCATTCTGGATTTTTTTGCCAGTGCATTATGGGGGAAAAATGCCCCGCAAGTGGTTGTGGGTATATGGTGTCATCTTCCCAGACTGCATTATCCTGAAAACAAATGGCCATTTCCCAGCAGTCTCTTTCTACAATGAGAGAAATTGTTTGTGTTGTCCTCGTTGTGGAAAAGGCAACTTTTTTATTAATTAATGTATTTATTTATTTACGTGTTCTTTACAGAAGGAGCCAGCTTTTACAAAAGAGTTTTTTCAAGAGACTTCAACATGACATTAAATAAAGGTGAAGGGAAAGAGAGAGAGGCTTGAAGGAGCCAGTTTTGAATTAGAGAGAGAGATTGAGACTTGTGAGCTATCACCACACAGAAGTGAAGAATAGCCATTTTTCAGCTTCAAAACTGAAGTGCATGACACCCAAATGGAACAAAGTGGGTCTATGGAACCAGTCATGTGATTTTCAAAGAAAGAAGAAAAGTATGGACTGCCAGAAGACACTGGTGTCTAGTGGTTAGTGTGACTCAAAAGAAGAGAAGGAAAGAGAGAGCATTGGTTTCTAGTGGTTAGCATCTCTTCCCCCATGAAAATACACCAAACAGGATCCACGTGACTAGGGAAAGACTTTTTATTATTCACAAGGAAAGAAGATAAAATGAAAAAGGGGTAGTGCAGAGGAATTGTTTCTGGCTGAAGGAGCCAGGTTTGAAGAAGAGAAAGAGAGGGAGAAAAATCTGTGAGTCGTCACCACAATAGAAGTGAAGAATGCTCTAGAGAGACCATTGCACTGACGTCTCCAACACGAGGTGAGGAGACTGTTAGAAGTATTAGCTCCAGATTCATTATGAATCCATGATACTAAATAGAAGAGAGGGAAAGAATCCTGGAGGAGAGTGTTGTCTAGTGGCTGCTGGAAGGGGCCGTTACCCCATCTTAAGTAGTAGGGGCTTGAGAAGAGAAGTTAAAATTAAGGAAGAATTAGACGATAGAAAAGTTGAGGAAAGAATGAAGGGATTCCCTTGCCTCTTCCGGTAAAGAGGCCCTATCTTCAGCAACTGCCTGTGTGTGAGAGGGAAGGGAGAGAGAGAGAACCCACAAGCTCTATTTCATCGTAGGAAATCCTCCCTTGAGCCACACAATTTGGGAAGGGAGAGTACTTTGTATGTCCCCCAGCCACGTTCTGCTTCTGTCCCAATGAGAGTAGGTCCTCTCAAGCAGTGAAGCCCCACACAGGACAAAACATGGTGCTGTTGCAGGCATGGGCTGCACTGCCCAGCCACCAACTGGTGTGGTGGTGTGGGGCCTAGCTAGATGCTGTCGGGGAGGGGGCTAGGCCGCTAAGGGCATGGTGCCCGTGGTTGGGGGCAGGGCTGCCCTGTGCAAATGTGAAGCACAGAAAACAAGTTTCTTGGCCTCTCCTGCTAAATCCTGTGCAGGGAAGAAGCCTTCACTCCGTGCTGGGCAGGACGTGCCACTGTCTGCAAGCATGGTCCCCACATCCCAACCAACATGTGGTGGGGGAGAGGGCTAGCCTGCCAGCTGCATGGCGCCTTGGGGTGAGGGACTGCCCCATGCATATGTGGAGCTCAGGAAGTAAGTTGAGCAACCTGTTGAAATGGTTCAATCAGCTGGATGCACCCAGAACTTATTTGGTAACAAGGTTTTTGTTGTTCTTTTTAAAGCAAGCTCCGTTCCTTCCTGTGAAATCCTCCCCCAAAGCACATGTATGCTGCATGTCCTCCAGTCACATTCTGCTGCCACCCAAAGATTCTTGAGCCAGGCTGTATGACTGGCCGTATGGCAGCAGTAGGACAGTCCCAGAACTGACCAGAGGAAGCGAAATACATTTGGTAACAAGGTTACTTTTTAAAGTCACTGTCTTTTTAAAAAAGGGCAGACTGAAGCACAGTCCCAGCAGTGACCACTTAAAAATGTAATTGCTGGATGGCGGCTTGGGGAGTGGGTGAATATATGAAGCGGAGAAAACAAGTTTCTCAGCTTCTCCTGCTAAATCCTGTGCAGGGAAGGAGCCCTCCTCAAGCGCTGAAACCCCGCACAGGACAGGGCATGCTGGTACCTGAAGGCATGGTCCTCACAGCCCAGAAGCCAAGTGGGTGTGTGTGTGAGCTTGATTTTCACCTGGCACTGCTGAGTGTTCCTGGTATTATGTAGCACAGATTCATTCACATACACAAAAATGAGATCCTGGCTCTCTAGCTGGCTCCATGCTGGGGCTCTTTTGTGACCCTGAGAAATCATGGCTAGATGCGATTGCCACACTGGGCAGAAAGAAAATGAATTCAAATTGCTGGGCTTCCATTCCTGTTTCCTACTTGTTGCACACCTGGAGAGCAGCAGAGGTGAAAGCAGCCAGAACAGACATATTCGAGGCATTGTGGGATACATCTGGAGGCCGATAAAATTGATTTAAAGTGATGCTATTTCTACAATAGCATTAATTTGACCTTGTAAAGTCAAACTTGGCATTTATAGTTCATCAGAAGGGCGGGACAAGAAAGTTAACCTTAGCACCCTATTAAATGGTATTTGCAGTGAAGACAGTCACATTGTAAAATCAAGTGCCTTAAAATCAACTTTGTGCTATAGCGTAAACATATCCTAGGCCTCTATGTAGGTCTTAGGGCCCAGGAGAGTTGGGGAAGCAATCCATGGTTTCAGATCTTTTTGCTTCCTCAGCTGATTCTGCTGCCTGGGATGGAGATATTCCTCTTCCCAGAGCAACTTCAGTTGCACCTAAGACTTACTCGTGGAGTTAGGCTGGGATGCTGTTCTCAACCTAGTTAGGAACAGAAGAGGTCCTGTTACATCAGTCCCTGATAGCAGCAGTAAATGTTACTGTCATGCTAAGATGCCAGAAAAATGTGTTGTTTCACTTATGAATATCTCTCCATCTGCATGATTCCATTATACTTTACTATGCTTCCCATAGGAAATAACTTGATTATCTATCAGCAAATATTTAGTTAATTACCAAAGGAAGCTGGCAAGTTTGTGTGGCTGCTACTGTAACTGATCAGTTAGATTGGCTGACCTCTTGAGTCCAAATAGTTTAGTCAGTCAATTTAATCTTGTTGTGTTCACAAATAGTCCATAAACAGATTGTGATTTTAAAAAAATGTGATCTAGTTTTAATATTCAGTCAGTAATTCCAAAGTTGGAATTCAGCCTGTGAACTTAAGGGTTTTCTAATTCAAATAGTATTATTTCTTTTCCCTTATTGGATGGCCTAATTTATGAACTGTATCTTCCAAACATGTGAAACAAATTTCATCTCCAGGTTATGCTAATGTCAACAAATCATCTCTGCTACATTGATGTCTGGGAAAAGTTGAATGAAATAAATTAGTGCTTGTGAACAGTGAATAATAAGAGGACGCTTCATATCCAATTCAGTGACAATATTTTGTGATACTCGGCTAACCTTGGTGATAAATATTAGTGTGTAATTAGAGTCTGTTGTATCATAATTGTGGTACTGAATATAAATTGCTATCAAGTGGTGACCATTTAAAAAAAATGTTGTTGTTATGATTATTCAAGTACTGCTAAATAAATCACCCTCAGAATGGAATTTTCAACCATCTAGGTACTTGTAAATTAGGTGAAAAAGAACAGAGGTGAAAGACCTGCTTTTCATGTTAGTTCTGGACAGATATTGTTTGACCTCTTCCCAACTCTTTCTCATGACCCAAAGTTGACTGATCTGTTTCTTTTCTTCGGTAAGGCAGATACAGAAAGTCACTTTGTATTATTTTTGTTGTGTTATGAACAATGCTTTATTAGACTATAACTTTAGATAATACAGAAAATTCCAAAAGGAAATGGCCCTCAATCCTATAGTTATTAAAAGTACATAGGGCTGTAGTATGTAATTTTCTTTTAACATGTGCTTTGCAAAAAACACATTAAACACTACAATGCCCATGGTGCACTGTTCATGCTGGATACTGTATACTAGCCCAGCAAGATTTTTTTTCTTTCTTTTGTAAATATACTTTTTATTACATGTTACATTTGCCAAAAAAAAAAAAGGTTTACATATGTAGATATTTTGGGATGAATACTATAGTGTGCCAGTACTGCTCTGAGTGGGAAGGAAAGAATTTGCAACCTTTATTCACTCCATTGTCATGGGAAGAGCTTTAGTCTCATTCAGCCTGTGGTGTATCATAGAAAATTGACTTGGAACTTGGACTCTGGAACCAAATGTGGTTGGGCAGGTTCCAGAGCCCAGGTTGCATCCCAAGTCCCAACGTCTACACTGAAGTTTTATAGTCCAACCGCCCAAGTCTTACAAGCTGGAGACAGCTGACATAGGCTGGCCGCAAGTGTTTTTCCTCAGTGTAACCTCAGAGCCACTGTGCAGGACAGGCGATGCTCAGTGGTGCACTAGTAAGATGAGGTTTGGTTTATCATGAGCTTCATGGAGATAAACATGGGAGTGAGTTCAAGCTTTCCAGTGAGGAATCTAGTACTCACTTCTATGCCAGAAAAGAAAAGAGAGAGCTGTTCTTACAATTATGGCATTATTAAGTAAGACAAAGCTATTTTAGGGCACTTCTAGTGCTTTCTAGAAGTTAGTTATAATGTTTTTCTCTGTCAGAGGTGTGTACAATTGAACTCAGGGTGCTAATGCTGCCTTTAGTATTATAGCTTGACTTTATAGGTATGGGAGACAGGGGAACATAACATAGTATCAACAATTCACTTTAAAAAAGCCTGTGACATAATTCCTGAAATAGTTTTCATATAACATGTGGAATATACAGAATACAACAAGGTCTAATATCTCATCAGAGTTGTGTTGGCACATGGGGTGTGTGCGGGAGACATGCTCTGAATCACTCAGTTGTGGCTTTACTACTTGTAGATAAGGTGGCCACCATTACTGAGGGCAAACACCTGGACATGAGTACACACTGTCCTGGTGTGTATTCATACTGTGAAGGGATGGAGTGGAATTAAGATTTTGGCTTTAGTTTGGTGTGTGTAGTTTAATACACATGTGCCTACATGCATTGACGTATACATGCACACGATAGAGAATCATGTAATAAATGTATCGCATACCTATAACAATATTGTCTCCTCCCAATCCATCTCCTAAGATGTGCACTGTCATTCCCCATCTCTGAACAAATTCAGTCAGTTACCATTTAAAGACAATAATGACAAAATGACCAGTGTCAGAAATACCCCACCCCTGAACCCTGTTCCACAAATATGGAATGTCCCTAAAATGTACACCGGCCAAAGATTCAAAACAAACAGTCTTGGTCGGTAACTTCTTTTCTATGCATAAAAATGTCATGGCTTGTATTTCAAGTCTTGCAGAGCTAGAATCAGGAGCTTTATTCTGTTGGAGAGGTGGAACTTCCCAATGGGACATACAATGCTTATCCATAGCCCTGGATGGGGTCTGAAACTGAATGTTATGGGGTTTATATATGTATGTATAAAAATGCTATTTTGGATCACTTGTGGAAGTCTTACATTCATTAGTTGAGCTTTTGACTCCCTCTGAGCCCTGCACAGTACAGTTTGTGGTAACTAAGGCACCTGGCTTGTCAGGCTGAGGAATTCAAAAAATTGTCCCAGTATAATGAGTTAAATCTCTCAACCTTTCATAAATAGTTTTTCTGTAACCAGTGGTATATACAGAATGTAGCATTAGGTGGGGAAGTATACATTTTTTTATTAGCACTCATTTCAGATGTGGAAGCCACTTATGGATAGTTTGACCCACTCACATTGAGGCCACTAAAACCTTTACGCCTCACCACAACACGTATATGCTGAACATGAAACAAATTCAGACATGCATACTTTTAGCCTGTGCTTGTGCTCACTTAAGTTTGTGTGTGTATACGTGTGCATCTCTTTATGTGCACTGTAATTGTGTGACAAAGGTTGGTACAAACATAAAAGGGATGTAGATACATACACTGTCTCTTTACATTTCCTGATGCAGGCTCAAACTTGACAAAGACCTCCTTATCATTTTCTTAAAATCCAGTTTCCTTGATCAGCAGATTCTTTATTTCCCTTGAAACTTCTGAAACTCTGAGCCCTGTCAAAACAAGATGGCTGGCATGTTCTAGGGACAGAGCAGAGACAGAGACAAAGAAGCCCCTGAGAAGGCAGACGGACTTACATTGCTTGTGGTTTTTCAGTACAGCTGGTTTCAGATGTGTCGGCCTTGTTCTGCACTGGTTTTGCTGCCAAAGCAAGACTGTCACAGCTGGTAGTACTTACTGCACTTGCGGGAAAGTATGTGATTCATTAGTTGGAACCGTATGTTTTTCACCAGTTCTGGTCATGTTTTTGTTAGGATGTGGTAAAAGCATAAGCAGGGGGTGAAGGGACAATGGAAATATGTGACTTGTTAGGGATTGGCCCCAACCAGTTATTAGCTAAATTGTACACTATAAAATGTGCACCATAGCTCATAATGCAAATGGTTTAATTCTTCATTCTTCAGTTGAGGTCATTTAGTCATAAGTAATAAACATTATCAACATCAAGTCTCCCTCCTCGCTTTCTGTAAGTATTAACCAAAAACTGTAATGTAGGGAGAAGTCATGCAAGCAAGAGATGTTCATTTGGTGAAAAATGGCCAAGACAGGCTAAGAATTTTGAAAGTAGCTAGCTGTTGCCACTGATAAAATGTGTGTGGCATAATTGCTAATAGGGAACTTTGTTACAATGTTAGGCATGAGGGGAAGAATAAATGGGAGTTCTTTGCCCATGGATAATAAAGCAGTCTAAAATTATGTGGATGGAATGAGCTACTATTTAAACATTATATTATGAATATGGTTTTATTGGCCTACCTGAGGGGCTTTTTCATGTATTGTTTAGCAGTGGAGGGTTGAATTACAATGGATAGGTAACAGAGTTAGTCTTAATCTGTTTTAACTGTTTTACAGCTATCTGGGTCTTAAATGTATTAATTTTAAAAATGAACTGTAGTATACAATTTATTTAAACTAAAAATGGCTACTAGCATCTTAAGTTTCTACTACTATTCCCTCAGAAGCATACAACGTACAGGAATGAAATTCACTGACGATTTCAAGAGCTTATGCTTGGGTCAGTTCTTTCAAAAGAAATCCTTCCCACTGCCACTCAACTTTGCCGAGCTTGAAATGGGTTTGTCTCTGATAATTAGCTCAGCTGACTGTGGCATAAATAAAAGAATGCACTTTGGGGCCATACTCTGTGACATGGCTTAACAGAGCGTAAAAAGGTGCATCTGTTACATTCCTGAATTCAGTCAGTGAGCTGTCACCCACAAAAAAGTTATAAGTTCTGAAATATGCCAGTGATATTTTTTGCAAACAAGAGGCAGGCTGTGCATGTGCACAGTGCTGCTTCTTAAAGAGCCTACTATCATGACTTACATTGGTGTTACAGTGAGTCCCTCCAGTACCTATTAGGATGACCTGTGGCACGGAATACTTCAGCACTTTTCTGGCAAGTACTGTTGACCTTTGTCAGCTTAATAGAAAAAAAAGCAGAACCTAGAAATGTGCTTGTCATTTTTAGTGAAGCACAAGAGGCTGAGAAGCAGAGGGATAACAACAGCCTGATGTTTGTTTAAATTAGGATGCTGAATCCATTGCAGAGCTGCAGTCTGTTTTCCATCCAGCCTTTACCACCTTCATGAATCTCATTCCTTTTCCCCCTGACTGTTGCTACTTGATTTGAGGTCTGAAATAATGAGCAATGTCTGCATGATCAAAGTTACTCCTTTCCTCCTGGTCACCACAGAAGTCCTGGTGTATGTGGTGTTAGGTGACAAACAGCTTGATGTAATGTAATTGAAAGTAATACAATTACACTTTCGTTATAGCCTTGGAATCTTTATTTGCTTTCAAGTTTAATATTTCTGTCAAAATATTAAAGCCTTTTTTGCTTTTACATTAGCAACATAATGATTTTAAAATTCTTTACAAAATAAAGATTGCTTCAGCAGTGGATGATGTGCTTATATCCATGTTTATGAACTGAGAAGTTCTCAGGTTTTCATGGTCATATAATTCTTGTGGGTACGCTGCTGAAAGTCCACTGAGGTCTGCAGGCCAACTCAACAAGATAACAGGGTATGTGCTATTATTTTTTTTGGTATATACATTAGTGCTAACCAGACCATTATTTCTATAGTGTTATTTATTTGTGTCAAATTCTTTTGAGGACCCAGGCTAGCTTCTTAGCCATTAAAAGATGATGCAGTGCCAGTGTAGGCTGGCCCCACACAGATTGAACCAAAAATGGCTCCACTGGAGGTAGCTGAATGTGGATGACCAGAAGGTGTGATGTTGCATTCTCTGTTGTATGTTAAAGTAGTTACACTGAAATATCCCTCCCAGCTGTGCTGACATACGGCCACACCTGCATTCCTGCTGTCCAGACCCATGTTTGTTTTTGCCAGCTAGATGTACTCAGAAATAACTTTAAAATAAACAAACAAGCATTTATCTTTTTGGGTGGAGACAAGGGCATGGAGGAAAGTGGTTGCAATCGAGATTGAGAATAATGCCTCAAAATCTCTGAGTGCTGTGAAGCTATAAGAAGACAGCTGTGAAATTTAACAAAAAGAAAAGCCACTGAACGTTTTTAGTTCTCTCTCCCTTCTTCCCACCCCAACCTTAGTGATGAGTTTTCCCCTCTCTTTCTGGTGTTTATTCCGTACCCGCCCCCCCGCCCTTCAAACACACACTTCATCTCAAGGGACTTTCTTAAGAAGCAAGACTGAGAAGGAGCTGAGGTTTATGTTAGAAGAAATTAAGGTTAATGATCATTGGCTCATTTTCATATTCTGTGGGTGTGGATGGAGGAGTAATCAGTGCAGGTGGCCCTGCCAGTTGGGAGTTTCTCTTTGTCATCAAGAAAATAAAGAGAGTACAGTGCAGGGATTGAATTACCACAACTATTTTTGAGCTAGACATATTTTGTTTCTCCATTTGCTCTGGTTTTAAGGACAAAAACCTGACATTAATTTTATCCAAAGGAAATCACAGCCCTATATATTTTGTTATAATTTGAGTGAATGCATAGGGGCTGTGGCTTGTTCAAATTTAATTCTAGTGTAATCTTAAAAATAATGCTCTGAAAAACAAAGGGGGGCTTTGATTCAGTTTGACAGTTTATGTTTCTGTGCTCAATTACCACATAGTTATTGAATGTTAAAGAGCTGCTTATTAAAATGTGCACTCTGCCTGCACCAATTGGCTTCCCAGCTGCCTGCTATTACATGTAAGGGGGCTCCCTCCTACCTTTTAAAGGAGGTACACATTTGAAGCAGTTATGTTTAGCTTGCAAAGGAAGTGGGGGATTTGGGTGAGGAAGTATATGCTGGCCTTGAAAGAATATCGAGTATGCATTTTAATTTCAGCCACATAAGGCCTGTTCTTTAAAGAAATCCTTTAAAAAATAATGAAAAAGAATACTGAAATGACAATCTATTCAAACCCTAACTAGAAAATTTATTGATTTACTTCGAACTGTCTCTTGTAGCTTTCATGATTTTATTTTTTCTTTAATGCTGTTGAAGTAACTCAACATAACTAAGGAATTCTGATTCAAGATAGAGAAAAGGCAGAAAGCAAATAGCCAGACTATAAAAGCTGTCTAGTAAGAGGGTAAACAAACAGTTGCTGTGGTTTTTTAAATGGCATGTACACAGTGAAGGGTTTGGGCTCAGGGAAAGGGTGAGTGCTTAATTGATAAGTTTTCGTTTTGAGCATACTGTGGCAGGCAGCATAAAGATCTATTCTTGTTTATATTACTTTAATAACATTAACTGCTTTTGGATATTTGACTATAAGGTGTGTATTGAAATCTAAAATAAATGCTTAAATGTATATTGCATGTGTCTGAGATCTAAAAATAAGGCTAACCCCTCTCTCCTCCGTAGCTTGCTTGAAGAGTATATTTCTTCAGTGTTTCAGCAGAAGAAATGGTAACATAAGGAGGCTGGTTTACCATTATACAAAATAAATTGTTGCAGCTATGGAAGCTGAGACTAGTAGAATGAGGGGCTGGATTTTGGTTTCCTCATTTCTCTGAGGTAAGAGTCAACGTGCAGTTGAATATTCATGAGACAGTCATTTAATATGAATAGTTGGACTGCTGCTGCACCATTCCATGGTTTATTAATAAACTTATGGACAGACCATTCGCAAACTTACGAAGGGCAAGAATACTTTAATGATTGCTGGAAACTTCATGCAACAAAGAAAATGAAATGAGGTTTATTGCAGCAGCACCATTTGCAACGCTGTAGTTAAGGCGTCAAGCAGCGGTCATATAAGTAACACTTAAAAAATAAATTCCGTTTCTCAGAGTTATAAACTGTGTGTGAAACTTAGCTCCAGGCTGAAACATGGCATAAAGAAATATCTGTCTTGAAGCAAATATTCTTTGTTTCAGTCTTCTAACAGATACTTTAATCATTTTTTTTAATTGAGTACATGGCTGTGGGTGGGGAAAAGAATGTGACCATTTTAAGATCTCTTTCTCCACTCCCTGCTGATGAAACTCAATACTGGTTTCAACTAAAAACAAAAAAATCTTGGCAGATTTTGACTCTTGTAGCATAGTCTACCTATTTCTGGTATTTTAAAAAATTGTAATTCATGCACAATAATACATTTTTAAAACAAAATTAAATCAAGGATTATTGCGATTGAACTCAGATATGTGATGGAGCAGCCTATCGAAGAAACATTATGACCTTGTGGGTAAAGCACTGGACTAGGAATTTAAAAAAAAAAAAATCTGATTTCAATACAGCTCTGCCACTGACCTTCTGTTTGATCTTGGGCATATCACATAATGTAATTTCTTAATGTTGGCAAGGAGCTCAACTATTACTATGATGGTAACATAGAAAAATATATCAGTAATAATAATATCATTTAAATATTATCCAGGCTAAACATATAAAATGTTCATTCATTTGTTCTTCACCAGTTAAGAGCTGTTCCATTTTATGTGAGAAATGATTGCCTTATTTGCATCCATAAGTTATGTAACATGAAGCATCTCAGTGAAGCAGCCACATTCACTTTCTCCATGGTATCTTCTCAACAAATGTAACTCTTCAGCCACTGAGGTTATGTCATGAGGCATCCAATGAGCTGAGGCATGCTGATGTGTGCTCTTGTTATGTTTTTAATACACATAATTAAATCCCAAGAATGGTGCAGTGCTTAGTCATGCAGTTATTTTTTTCCTTAATAAATACCCAGTAAAATTTCTAATACTAAAAGCCTACTAATGAAATAAAAAGCCGATTCATGAGATGGAACAGAGCGAAGTTGGACCATTAAAAGTTATCCAGCAACAATGGGGGGAGAAACACATATTTCTGTGTAAATTCGTAATTGTGAATTGTGTAAGGGTGTTTTTTATAATTTTTTTAAACTTCAAGTCAGTTGAGAACCTTTGCATTTGGGAAAAATGCTGTTTTTTCACAGACTTCTAAAATACAGTGTTTGTTTTAGCACCTAGCACTGTACCGTCTCTTTTGTTATTAAAAGTACGGAGAGACTGGATGGCCCATGGATTGTTAGTGACACATTGGGCCTTTCTGCTCTTGGGTTATTGGTTTACACTTGATATAGGCCAGGGGTTAGCAACCAAAACAGCAAGAAGAGCCATTTGTGTTTCTGAATTCGGTAAAAAACTCAATAATTCAAGAGCCTCAATGCATGTGAATATGAGACCTTCCTCAATAAATACAGTAGTCTCTTGAGTTTATGTGAGGTTTGCGTTCCCATGCACCTTTGCATAACTCAAATTTCACATAAGTCAGGGGGTGGCTTTTTCTCCCAGTGGAATGTGCGTTCTGCAGCTGGGAAAGCAGAAGGAGCACCTGGAGCTCCTTTTGAAAGGTGAGTCCTGGGGTTGGGTGGGAGTAGCTGGGGAGTGTTAAGCCTGTCGGTGGGCGGGAGCCATGGGAGGAGGTCAGAGGGGTTAGGTCTGGGGTGGGTTGGGGTAGCTGAGAAGGGTTAAGCCTGGTGGTGGGCTGGAGCCATGGAAGGAGGTCAGAAGGGTTAGGCCTGGGGTGGGTTGGGGTAGCTGAGGAGGGTTAAGCCTGGCGGTGGGCTGAAGCTATGGGAGGAGGTCAGAAGGGTTAGGCCTGGGGTGGATTTGGGCTGCAGGGGGGGTGGAGCAGAGCTGGAGCTGGGGCCGTGGTGCATGCGGGTGGATGAGCCAGAGCTGTGCGGCATACAGGGGAGGGGGATGAGCTGGAGCCACATCCAGAATCTGATCTGGAGACAAGTGCGAAGGGGTAGAGTGTTGAGCAGGGGCCACATGGGGCCAGGGAGGTTGAGCCAGGGCAGGAGGGAGCCAGATTTTGAGTTACACTTAACTCACGTTAATGTGAGTTAAGCATAACTCGAAAGCGTGCATTTCAAGGGTTTACTATAATGTCAAACCATACTTTTTGTAACCCCTACTTTAGGAACAGCACACTTACATTTCCCACAATGCACTGTATGTATTAAAGGGGAAGTTAGCCAACGTTTTGAGATCACATGTTTGCTGTTTAGATATGAGTTGTTCATTGTTTGATTTTTAGATGTTCACCAAAATATCAAAAATAATCATGAGAGGGTATTTTTAACTTGCAATTATAGCTTCTGGGAGCCACAAAGAAATTCTTAAAGAGCCGCAGCTTGCAGACCTCTGGCATAGGCCCTCAATAGGGTCTCAATAGTCTCAGTTCAAATGCTAAATAAATGTGCATCTGAACTCCCCCTCTGCAAAAAATACGGAGATAAAATCCCTGTGCCACATAGTTGGGTTTTGACTTCAGGCCCTAAGCAATCTGAGGTACTTCAGTTGTCCCGCTTAGGTGGAAGGTTGCTGAAAGCAGCATGCTCCTGGGGAGATAACTCTTCTCTGGAGCTTGCTTACCTTCAGCAAGCTGCCAGAGTCTGGGATTCATGGTTGAAGTCCACACTGCAAGATTTGCTTTCCTCCCAGGTGAACCAGTAGGAGGTAGTAAGTGAGTATATTTTAGCAGATTTTTGTGTGAGGGCTCGGGCAACTTTATTTTGGGGCCTTACTCATGTAACCCACAAAGAAATGATCTGACAGGGAGAAATAGAGTTAGCGGGCTTTAGATCCTTTTCGTTTTTGGACATGAGTTCGTTTTCATGGCTTTGTTACTAATGTTAACTGTACACATGCCAATAGCTCTGGATGTGTGTTTGCTAAAGAAGCAAACACAACTAAATTGGCTACGTTATCAGCTGTCTCAGCAAGAGGTTAAAGGCTGAATGGGCTGTGGACACTGAACTGCATTTACACTCCTAGAACGGATCTCTCTAGGTCATGACTGTGGCACATCGCTGAAGTGAGCAGCACTGGAAAATTTTATTGCTGCTGCTACCTGTGGAGGTGCTCCAGTTCTGTGAGCAAGGAAAGGATCGGGCTGTGTATTCAGTATCTTCTATGAGCATTATATGTTATACACGTATTTTTAAAATAATATAAAAGTGCTGAAATAAGTCAGACAGTTTAAAGTAACAGGATTTTAATTAGAAACATTTGGAATAGGACTAGAAGATGTGCAGTCGGGACCTAGACACAAGGCCAAGGAATGGACTGGAGGAGGGAAGGTTCCTATTTCCATCTTTTACTCCTATGATTCCATAACTGCTGTATTGTAACACCCTTTACCATCAAAGTAAACAATTCAGAATTAGACAGAACTGGGCTTTGATGATCTCAGCTCCAGTACTCTATTCTTCCTGCCTGTGTGCTTGAGCTTGAGACCTTTGCAGGGAGACCAGGATGCCAGTCACTTGGTATGCCATGAAGCTCTGTGGGAAAAATTTTGACTTGAATGTTGTTTCATTGAGGGCTGCTTTGCTTTCTTTATGGGTAGGGTGGGTCGCTTTAAATCAGGAGGACTGTATCATGATTATTAAGTGGAAAGTCTTGATTTAAATCATCAATTTAAATCAGCAGTGGGCAACCTAGGCTAAAGATTGGGCTGTATGAGTGGACCTTCTTAATCTTAATGGACTGCAAGATTGTTGTAAATAAGACAGTTTCCTGGGATAGGATAGTTTTGCTTATTGCACTTGCATACCTAGAATTTGCAGTGTGTGCTGACTGACCGTAACAGTGCTTTGTTTGAATGCAGAGAAAGTGCATGGCTCTCACAGACAATGTTGTGGGCAGTGAGCACCCACCTCACTTCACATGCCCTTGCTTTACATACATGCAACTTGAGTAATACTGGTAGGGAAAAAACCCATGCATACGGAAGCTACTGAGTTCTGACAACCCTGTGCATGGATAACAGTAACCAAAATGTCTTGAAGGCCAAACATAGAACTTCAGGTTGCACAACACTGATTTAAATCATGATTTAAATAGCCTTGGTTTTCTATTGTACTTCAGGTATTTCTAAAGAAAGGTTCATTCTTATTGATTGGTATAACCATTAAAATGTAGATTTACAACTAAATAGAGCCATTACACTAGATTTCATACATCATTTTGCTACTTGTGAGGGCAACAATAATAGATATATTTACTTAAGCAATTATATAGCGTAATGTTTCAAATTCTTATTGTACATTTTAGTGTGTTGTACACGGTGAATAATATATTACATATTTACTACATTTTTTAATGTGTATCAAGGATGGTAACTTATTTAATGAAATCCAAAAGATCATTTGGAATTTATTGTTACTGAACAAAGCAAGCCTTTAATACAGAGCTATGCCTATTGTCTCATATTTATAAAATTAGATAATAAGACCTCAAAAGTTAGATTTTTTTTTCCTTTGATTCATTCTTTAAAAGGTAAAACAGCCTTTAATTAAATTTTTTTCTTAAATGCTTATGGATACAGCATATTTATTTTTTATTAAATGTTTTAAGAGATTATAAGAAGTGTTAGGCCAGAACATATTGTGTATTGTATTCAGCTTTCATTTTAAACAGATTTTTTTAAAAAGAAAAATATAATTAACAAAATCAAACAATCCAATTTTATTCACCTTGTCAGTGGTACAAAATAGACAGTCTGTTCTATATTTGTGTCACAGTATTTTCTCTCCATCTTTGCTGTTTGGATCTTCCTATTTTAAATCTCAAATATTTATCTATCTCATAATGCACATTTTAAAAATTGACTAAATATATGCACACAGAGTAGTTTTTCTCTTGTGTTTTAAAGTACTGACTGGAAGGTTGTCCACAAAAATTGTATGTTTTTATAAATTTAAGTAATGTTTGGCATTAGTTTTCATAATTATTTCATAAATTCATAATTAAACACTTGTAAAATAAATTTCCCCATACGTTGTTGTTATGGGGAACAGTGACACATACAAGTTCACAAATCTAGCAATAAAACTTGCTTTAGTTTGTGCCTAAAGTATCCATACATGCTTCAATACACACACACACACACACACACACACACACACACACACAGAGTTTTGGATGTTAAATCTAGAAGTGTTGGCTTGTACAGTAAATTCTTTAATGTCTTGTAGCCCCAGGACTATAGGTTGCTGGATATACAAATATTCTGGATAATAGAGAGTTAACGCTATAAACTTATACTGTATTTGCTGTATTTATTTGTATTTACTTTCACTCTAGTATACTGATGAAAGATGTAACTAAAATTTACTTATGGTTAAAATGCCAGTTAGTTGAACATTCCAGATGATAGAATGCCAGATATGAAAGAGTTCACTGTACTTTAAATCTACAGTTGTCAAAACTGGCCTCTTATATTGCACAAAAAATAGGCGTTTTGCACAATGAAGCTGCATAACTTAAGAACTATTTGCTTATGCAGTTGTGCATTTCTACATGTGAAATAGATGGTGGTTGGGGAGGCGTGTATTTAATGGTACTAAGTCAAGAAAGTACAGCCCTGAATGACCATTTTTGATTAGTGAGGGAAAGTGAGTAACTAGGTATTTGGAACACTTAAGACATATTTTGCACACTCTCTGTAAAACCATGTTAATAAGAGATCATCTTATTAGACCAACCTCTTGGATTGCTCAGTAATGCTTAGTTTAGTAAGAAAAAACAAAGCCCGCGCTTGTTTCTTATGGTATTCTTCTGGATTCTTTGTTTAAAAAAAAAATCCTTTTTTTCCTGGAGAAAAGCTGCCCTGTCCTCATTCCTTAACCACAGACACATTACAGACAGTGTTCTGGGAGAAGGTAATATTGCTCTCATTCTCTCCTTCAGAGGGTGAAGGCAGTTGAGTCTGGTGTTGGCCAGCCTGTGGCTGTCCACCATCTGTGTAAGGAATTCACAATCCCAGACAAAAGAAATTGGCAAAGTCTTCTTTCTGTCTGTTCTCCAGAGCCTCAAGATAGCCATAAAACACCTGGACAAAATCAGCAGGTGATGGCAAGGGAAAAAGAATGATCAGTCACAGGCATTGTTGAATCCTTTGAACATTACTTAAACCTGGACACTGCTGTCACCAGACACAGTTTGATCTTGGGTGAATTTTCTGGAAGTGCTTTATTCCCTGGCTACATGACAACAAGGGGAACCAGATAATGCTTAGGAAGCAAGAGCAAAGCAGAGTTTTCCTGTCTTGTAATTTTTATCTCACCTTGTAATTCCAACTTTTGTTACTAGTATTTGTATTTGTGATTCTTGATCTCTGCAGGATTATTTATCAAACTTGGGGGGAAATGGTCCCATGAGTTTTGTTTTTGTTGCCTGCCTGACCAAAAGTAATTAGCAGAAGTTGAAAGATTGTGGTCCACCTCCCAAAATTAACAAATGTTTTCAAAGCCCAGATGTTTCACCTGTTGTTGCCTTTTCTTTTCTTCCATACTTCCAGGCCATTGAATTTAGAACTGACTAAAAGACCAGAAATGTCAAGGTTTTCTTCTTCTTTGAGTGTCCCCGTGGGTGCTCCACATTAGGTGTCGGGCTCGCCCGGCGCCGCAGATCGGATCTTCCAAGCACTTTCTGCCGGACCACGCATGCGCTGGTGCGCGCCGCTCCCTTGCGCGCTCCTGGCCACGTGCGCGATCCGGTCCCCGCCAGTTCCTCTTAACCGCCGTCGGCTGCAGACGGAATCCGACTAGGTTATGGCCAAGTTAGCGTATTCAATGGTTTTAACTGTTTTTCTTTAAAGTTTTCAAGTTCTTAGGCTACTGTTAAGTTAGCCAGTTATTATTTTCAAAAAAAAAAAAGAAACAACAAACGGGACGGCATTCAGTCCAGTCCTAGTAACAAGCGGAGCACCGGAGGCCAGGAGCCTAGGGCCATTAGCCCTCCTGCCGCGGCAGGCTATCGGAGAGGGGGAAAACAGCACAGAGAAGGTGCTAAGTACCCCATTAACAACTGAAAGACTCACCAACAATGTCCTCTTCAGGATTCAAGAAAAGTGAGTCTTGCTGAGAGGCAATGCCAGCATCTGATGGGCACAGTCACTGCATAAGGTGCCTGGGGGACTCCCATGTCACGCAGAAATGCTCCTTCTGTGCAAAATTAACAGCCAGAGCAAGGAAGGACAGGGAGATGCGGCTTAAAATGCTGCTCTTCGACAAGGCCCTCCAGCCAGACGTGCCGGAGCGGCCGCAGCAGGAGGGACCCTCCGGGGCCCATAAAAGGAAAGCCGCCTCCCTCACCCCATCAGCGCAAAAACGGAGGAAAGTCTCCCCAGCCCGATCCCTGCCGGCAGCAACAGCGAGCGGGACGGGAGGAGTGCACAGCCCCCAGCCACAGCAACAGCTGATCGGCGGTGGCAAGGAGAGCCACGTGGAGGCGGCTCAGCCTCCGATAATCAAACAGCCGCCCCGCACCGCAGGCAGGGCGGCAGCTAAACAAGCGCTGGTACCGGCGGCACCGCAAGCAGCGGCACCGACCCCTGGGGAACCGGCAGTGCAGAGCACACAGGCACGCAGCCTGCAGGCACCGGAGGACACCGCCCTTGCGGCACCGCCCATAAGCGTGCCGAGCACGGCGCAGACGGGGCCGAGATCCCCTACACGTCAGGGGGCGGAGCTACCCCCTCAAGGGAGGGGGAAGGCTGCACACAAAACAAGGCACCGCAGCCCCTCTCCAGACAGGGCTACAGAGTTGCTTTCTCTCATCCCTCCGCTCATGCTGCAGACTCCAACTAGAAGGCAGGGGTCCCCCATAGCCTACCCGGAGCCCCCGTCTCCATTTTTACAACCAGCCTCGCCCTGGCTGGGACCACCTTCACCCTTCCTGGGGTTTGAGCCGCTGGAGTACTATCACAAATCGCTCTCTCCAGTGTCCCAGGTCTCTCGACGATCTCGCTCCCCCGGACGCAGAGGGTATGCACCAAGGGAGTGGTCTAGGTCACCTTCCCAAGAACAGTGCCCATGCTGCCATGGTCGCCCTTATCACGTGGGGCATAGACACCACCGGCAATCTACCAGGGAAAGATCCCCACAGACGGTCCCGTATCCCCGAGGGCAATCGCGAACGGGGACAGAGACTCAAGTATCTCAGGGGGAACTGGTTATGGAACCCCGAGATTTTCCCTTGCAAGCTTCCAGCGAGCGGATGTACCATCACCAACAGGAACCGGAAGGGTCCAGAGAGGCGTATCTTAGTGGTTCCTCGCTCTCCTCCCCGGACGAGGCTACGGCCCCGGGTGACGTCTATCCTCCGGACGATCTCAGACAGTTTCAAGAGCTGTTTAAGAGGGTGGCCTTCACGCAAGGCATCCAGACAGCAGAGGTGCAAGAGAAACACCATAAGCTCCTCAAAAATCTGAGACCTCCAGCCTCCTCCAAAATAGCAATACCACTTGATGAAGCAATCTTGGAGTCCGCCACTATGATATGGCAGACCCCTGCGACTATTCCACCTGTCCACAAGAGAGCGGATAAGAAATACTTCGTGCCGGCGAAGGGCATGGAGTTCCTGTTCAGCCACCCACAACCAAATTCCTTGGTGGTGGAGTCGTCGCAACAAAGATCAAAGACATCTCAATTCAAGACAGGGGAAACGGACAAAGATGCCAAGAAGCTAGAGCTGTTCAGCAGAAAGGTCTACTCCTCCTCCACTCTACTGCTGCGAATGGCAAATTACGCAGCGCATCTAGCGAACCATAATTTCGACAACTACACTAGGCTAACCTCCCTCATGGACTCGCTTCCAGAGGACAAGAAACCGGTGCTCAAGGCCATCGTGCAAGAAGGCTACGCGGCCTCGAGGATGGGAGTTCAGATCGCCCTGGATGTTGCGGACACAGCAGCACGCTCCACAGCTACGGCAGTGGTGATGCGAAGGGAGTCCTGGCTCCAGACTTCGGGTATACGGAGGGATCTGCAGGCAAAGATAGTCGATCTTCCCTTCGACTCGCAGAAGCTGTTTGCTGAATCAACTGACTCGGTCCTTCATTCCAGTAAAGATTCAAGAGCCACACTTAGGACCCTGGGGATTTACACCCCTCCATACAGAAAGAAAAAGTACTACCCTCAACAAAGACGGTACCAGTACCAACCACAGCGTCCCCAGTACCACAGGGGTTACGAGCAAGGGCGACATCAACAGCACCAGCAGTACAGAACTCCCAGGCGACGTTCCCAACAGAGCCGTGCGTCCTTGGGGCAGGGCCAAAGGCCACAAGTTTGACACACAGATCCAGGGCTGCGCCATCACTACCATCGCACAAGGTCATCCGAAGTGGTTATTCCACCATCGCCTCCGACCATTCTACGACCAGTGGCAAAGGATCACCACAGACAAATGGGTGCTGGAGATCATAGCCACGGAGTACGCCATCCCCTTCCAGTCGCTCCCACCGCCACGACCTCCACCCAGGCCCCACCTCCAGGAGGCCTCCCATGTAGCGAGGCTCAAGCAGGAGGTAGACCATCTCATGCTCATAGGGGCAGTGGAAAGAGTGCTGGAGCAACTGCAAGGGAAAGGGTTCTACTCGAGGTACTTCCTCACGGAGAAGAAGACAGGAGGCTGGAGGCCCATCTTAGATCTTCGAGGCCTCAACCGGTACCTGCGCAAGCAACGCTTTCGGATGATCACAATCGCCTCCATCCTTACGGCACTAGACGATGGAGATTGGTTCGCAGCCCTCGATTTACAAGACGCGTATTTTCACATAACTATCCATCCGGCTCACCGACGATTCCTCCGGTTCATGGTAGGCAAAGAACATTTTCAATACAAGGTCCTACCGTTTGGCCTCTCCTGGGCCCCCAGAGTCTTCACCAAGACCTTGGCAGTGGTGTCAGCCTACCTGCACAGACAGGGGGTATTTATATTCCTGTATCTGGACGACTGCCTACTCAAAGGGGCCTCGAAGGAGGAGGTACTACGCGTGATATGCGTCACAGCCGGCACGTTCTCTTCACTTGGCCTGGTTATCAATCTGGCAAAATCAAAGATAGACCCCACACAGGACATAGAGTTCATAGGGGCACGCATAAATTCTATTACAGCGAGAGTGTATCTACCAGAGACTCGCTTTCGGGCCATCGGCTCCCTCGTGCAAGTCATCACCTTCAGCCCTACGGTACCGGTCCTGACGTGCTTACAGCTGCTGGGCCACATGGCAGCAGCGACGTTCGTAGTACAGAACGCCAGGTTACACATGCGTAGCATGCAGCACTGGCTGGCGAGCATATACAACCGTCAGCACACACCGTTCACAGGGTGGTGTCGCCCACAGCAGAGGTGCGCAAATCCCTGCAATGGTGGGTAAACCCCAAGAACTTGCTAACAGGGGTACCCTTCCACCAACCACAAATATTGGTTTTTCTTACTACAGATGCTTCCCTCATAGGGTGGGGAGCACACATGTGCAAAGAGGTGACTCAAGGGCTGTGGTCCTCCACAGAGCAGTCACTGCACATAAATATACTGGAGCTCAGAGCAGTGTTCAACGCCTGCAGACACTTTCGAGACCATATACAAGGCAAAGTTGTCGGGATCAGTACAGACAATACCTCCACCATGTTTTATATAAATCAGCAAGGAGGAGCTCGGTCCCGTGCCTTATGCGCGGAAGCAGTCCGGTTGTGGAACTGGTGCATCGCCAACAATATAACCTTGAAAGCCTCGTACTTACCAGGCGCTCACAATGTGAAGGCAGACCAGCTGAGCAGGCGTTTTGCACTCACGCACAAGTGGCAGATCCGTCCTGATCTGCTACGACCGATTTTTCATGCATGGGGTTTTCCCCAGATAGACCTGTTTGCCACTGAACACAACAAGAAGTGCCCACGATTCTGCTCCGGGGCAGGACTGGGACGGGGGTCCCTGGGGGACGCATTCGCGATCTCCTGGAGGGGCCCCCTGCTTTACGCTTTTCCTCCCACAGTGCTGATCCACAAAGTCTTGCAGAAAGCCAGGAGGGAAGGAGCCCGAATGATCCTGATAGTCCCAATGTGGGATCGACAGCAGTGGTTCCCCCTACTCCTGCGCATGTCGGGACGTCCACCGATGCCCCTTCCGGTGGTGCCGGATCTGCTCACGCAAGCCCAGGGGTCCATAGTGCATCTGCACCCCCAAGGCCTGTGACTACAAGCGTGGTTAATCCATGGCTCAGCTCCCTAGAGAGCACATGTACGGAGGAAGTGCAACAAGTCCTAGAAAGTAGTAGGAGGACTTCCACCAGGAAGACCTACAAGCAGAAATGGACTCGCTTCACGGCATGGTGTTCTACCAAACAGCTGGCCCCCCTTTCGGTGCCTATACCTGTAATATTAGAGTATTTACTGGACCTCAAGAGAGGAGGACTCTCACTATCCTCGTTAAAGGTCCACCTTGCCGCCATTTCGGCGTTCAGACACGAAGAGGAAGGGCACACGGTGTTCGCCCATCCCATGGTTACCAGGTTCCTCAAAGGGTTGGTAAACCTATACCCCCCTCGGAAACCGCTTCCACCTTCGTGGAACTTGGACCTGGTGCTTAATGCGCTAATGGGACCACCGTTCGAGCCTTTGGCCGCGGTTTCCCTCCGCCTCCTTACGATAAAGACGACCTTTCTTCTCGCAATCACGTCAGCTCGCAGGGTGAGCGAGCTTGCGGCAGTTATGGCAACGCCACCCTGCACTGTTTTTTCCAAGGAGGCGGTAACCATACGGCTACATCCAGCCTTTGTTCCTAAAGTTTCTTCTGAGTTTCACATTAACGAACCTATCGTTTTTACCCTCGTTTTATCCAAAGCCTCATAACTCTAACAAAGAGGCGCGCCTACACCTCTTGGATGTGAGGAGGGCGCTAGCCTTCTATATAGACAGGACCAAGTCCTTCCGGAAAACAGATAGACTCCTAGTCTCTCTCGCTCCCAAATCGAAAGGAGAAGGTCTCTCTTCGCAGAGAATCTCGAAGCACATCGTATCCTGCATAAAAATGTGCTACTAACTCAAAAAGACTCCTTTACTGGCCACGCCCAGGGCTCATTCCACTAGGGCGGTGGCGGCATCAACAGCCTTTTTCAAGGGCGTTGCGCTAAAAGACATTTGCAGAGCGGCGACCTGGTCATCCTATGAGGATACCCATCTCTCGACAGCGGTCCTCTCGGGGACAAGCTGCACATAATCCGATTACCCACCTCCTATCTTGGGTTACTGCTGGGTAGTCACCTAATGTGGAGCACCCACGGGGACACTCGAAGAAGAAAGAGGTTACTCGCTGTAGTAATGGTGGTTCTTCGAGATGTGTCCCCGTGGGTGCTCCACTACCCGCCCATCCTCCCCGCTTCGGACCTCTGTTTAGTGTTTTGCAGGAGCATCCGAGGCGGTTGGTCAAGGAACTGGCGGGGACCGGATCGCGCACGTGGCCAGGAGCGCGCAAGGGAGTGGCACGCACCGGCGCATGCGCGGTCCGGCAGAAACTGCTTGGAAGATCCAATCTGCGGCGCCGGGCGAGCCCGACACCTAATGTGGAGCACCCACGGGGACACATCTCGAAGAACCACCGTTACTACGGTGAGAAACCTTTCTTTCTCAGCTTTCTATTTGATCTTTCATTTTAACACATTGATGTAGAATTTGTTTTTCTCCCTCACTACACCTCAACTTTAGAGAAACTTCTGACCTTTAATTGTGATTTTTATATAACACGATATTAAATGCAATGTAGTTCAAAAAAGAACTCAACACCCACTTTATTTCATGGTTTCATTCTTCTTTTCATAGTTTGTATGTATCTTTCAGTCTTTAAGGACTGGCAGAATTTAAGAGAATGAACATTACATTTTGATTTGAGAAAGTGGTACATTTTGGGAGTTGCATATTTGCATAAAATAGAAATAGAGCCTCACAAACATCGCTTGGAGAAGAGAAGGTCTCAGGTACAACTGCCCTGCCAGTAGTTCTCACTGTTGATAGTGAGAGTTCAGATTTCAGTGCATCCATGCTTAATTTTGAGGCTGACAGACCTGAGAGTGTCAAGGGGTTAAGTTTGTAGCTGTCATTTTCTTGCATTCCCAAAGTGAAGCCTAAACTATAACAAAAAGCTGCTGGGTCACTTAACACTTCAGCTGTTCCCTGAATCCTGCTCCTTTCTCCCCTCTCCTCTCTAAATGGCCGCATATAAATAGTGTCTAACTTAACTGAATTTAGCTCAGTCTTGTTAAGTACTGCTGTGTTCTGTTATTCCTTACATGAAAACTAGCTGCTCATCATAGAGTGGAGGCTCTTGTTATTGAATCTTATAGGCATGGCTTGGTTGGTTCCTTAAACTTTGTTAAATTTATGGTTCATATTTATGGTGAACTCTGTAACTTTAACCATGAATCGGTTAGTGAAGCCCACTGAAATCATCATGAGAAATAAAGGCAAAAGAAGTAGGAAGAAGTTCCTGTTACTTCAGTGCAGGATAACCTGAAGGTACCAAAAAGCTTGTGTTTTCAGTCTCCGCTGTCAGTAATGTATACAGCATCCTTAGTTATGGGTTACCAAAAGTGTTAATATCTTAGCACAACAGTAGTAATAATCCTTTTACTCTAGCTAATCATGTGCTAATCTGTTGGTAAATCAGAAGTATTAGATTGCTTAAAATTGATTGTATCAGGTTAGTAGAAGCAACCGACATGTTGCTGTAACTTCAAGAAACAGTTTTTGAATTAAAATGATAATGTCAAAGAGTTTGTTTTAGGGGTTTTAATCTCTAGACACTTACAACACCATAGAATATCATTGGCAGGGGGTAGAGGGTGAGGGCAGAGTCGGAGGAATTTCCTTTCCTGTAGTATTTTTGGACTGGATTTTGATGTTTCTTGTTTTCACTAGGCCCTCCACTAACTCTCCCCCACCCATTTGTGGCAGATGTACTCAGACATTTGTTTTTTAGTTTTGCGTTTGCCTATAGCAGAAATGAGATTTTGGTACACGTTATGTTTTTTTATGTGTTTTTTCCCCCTTGCTTTGCTCTTTACTTCAGATTTTGTTGCTTGAAGTTAACATTCAGGTATCCTATCATTTTTGAGTTGACTGAACTTGGAGTTATATACATTTTGGTCTTTTGCACTATCTTCATCTCTATCATTCCTTTGCTAATCACCTGAACACTACACTCTGGAAGAGTGATAGAGACATTCTCCACAGTCAGAATATTCTATCAGTAAGCAGTGAGGTGATGGCACGTGTTAAAGATGCTGAGTGAAATTATTTTCCCTCCTTTTTGTTGCAGTACGATGAACTGCATACTTCTGTCAATTAATGGGGAAAGATTCTTGATTGTGCATAAACCCCATGAGAGTTCTTTACTTCTTAGCCTCCAGGTCAGTGTACAAATAAAAAAGTCATCACTCTGTATTCCCAGAGATTTCAAAGAGGGGCACATTATCAAATTAATACAAAGGGAGTTGTATATACTGTGGGTATTTTGTGCCTAATTAACCCTAATTTATTATGCAGATAAGTTAGTCCTGTGGTTATATTTTTCAAAACAACTTCTAAATTTGCACGTGATTACATTTTTGCACCATGCATAATTTTCTTTTTCTCAAGCATGCATAAATGCTCTTTATACACCTAAATCTAAATATTTACGCATGCAGAAAAATACATGGGCAAAAGTTAAGATCAGAATTCACTCCCATAGTTTGAGGCTCATCTGAAGCTTTCTTTATGACAGATTATAGTTGTTTTTTCATCCGTTGACTTAAGGAATCCCTACATACTCATTTTTAAAAGGTCATTTTTCAAGTTTAATTTTTATATTGCTGAAGAATTTTAATAAACACCCAATTCATTAATTTTATAGTAATAATTGTGATTGTTTGTGAAACTAGGTCTATGTCTACACTACAAAATAACTTGAAGTTAGCAACTTCGAATTCGAGCGTCTACACACAAGAAGCACCCCCCCTTACTTCAAAGTAGGGTCCTTCTATTTCGAAGTACAGTGTCTATGCACCAATAGCCCGTACGTTGAACTAAGGGGCCAGGATATGATGCAGGCAGGGGTCACATGGCCAACAAGCCCTACTGGGCTCATAGCCAGCCAACCCATTAAAGGGCCCTTCCCATCACCCCCCACCCTGCACGTGCTCAAGGCTGCCAGGCTGCCCACAGCAGGGCAAACTGCATGCTGGGGAGCAGAGCTGCATATCATGTCTGCTCAGATGCCCCCTGAGGAGGACCTCCCCACCACTGTGGCCAGCCCACTGGCCATGCTGCTCGCCATGCTCTTCCAGCAGCGCGGCCAGGTTGCCTGCATGGGCCCCATCCTCCAGGCCTTGGCCAGGGCCCTGCTGCCCCTCCCCTGGGCTCCCCTGATCCGGTGCCAATGGGTCTTCACCACCAGCACCGAGTGGTGGGACTGGCTGTGCTGGGGGACTGGGATGAAGAATGGTGGCTGAGGAACTTTTGCATGATCTGGCAAGTATTTGAGGATCTCTGCCACTGGCTCAGCACAGTCCTCCAGCACCAGGACACCTGGAGGCGTCCTGCGCTCCCAGTGCAGAAGAGGGTGGCCATCGCACTGTGGAGGCTGGCCACCCCCAACAGCCACCAGTCTGTCGGCCGCCAGTTTGGAGTTGGCAAAGCCTCCATTGGAATGGTGCTGATAGAGGTAAGCCTGGCTCGCACTACAGACCCACCTTGTGGAGAGGGCTACTGGGCAAGGGGAAGGGGGCCCCTGGTGGGGAGAGGGCAAAGGGAGAGGGGACCACCCAGTCTGGCATTCACAGATGTGTCATCCTTCCACCCCTGCAGGTCATCCGAGCAATCAACATGGTGATCCTGTGATGCGTCATCACCCTTGGGGACCTGGATGCAGCTCTTGCTGGGTTCCTGGAGCTGGAGTTCCCAAATTGTTTTGGAGCCCTGGACGGGGTGCACGTGATGATCTAGGCCCTGGACAGCAGTGAGGGCACCTACATTTACAGAAAGGGGTACCACTTGGTGATACTTCAGGCCCTGGTGGATGCCAAGGGCTATTCCCTGGGCATGTGTGTGGTGTGGCTGGGCAGGGCCCATGATCCCCAGGTGTTCTGGAATTTGTGGCTAGGATGCTGGATGCAGGAGGGCATGTATGTCCCACTGCAGAAGCTCTTGCTTGGGATCATCAAGATGCCTCCCTGCATCATGGCTGATGCAGCATACCTGCTGCACCCATGGCTCATGCAGCCATGTACTGGATGCACCACCCCGGCCCAGGACACCTTCAATGGCCACCTCAACCATGCCAGGGGCACAGTAGAGCGGGATTTTGGGAGGCTGAAGGGGAGGTTTTGCAGCTTCCTCCCAAGGCTGGATGTCAGCCTTCCAAATGTGCCTGCAGTGGTCACTGCCTTCTGTGCCCTCCACAATCTTTTGGAGGGTATATGGGAGCCTTTCTACCAGGGCTGGGCCATGGACCCAGGGGCTGGGTATGAACAGCCACCTGCTGTCCCATGCTACCAGGCCCAGAGGGATGAGGTCAGGGTCTGGGAGGCCTTGTGCTAGACCTTTGCACAAGGCCTGCTCTGATCCTCCTAGCCACACTCTGCACCACAGGCTCCCCCACTCCTCCATCCCTCACAATCCCCCACCAAATGCATTCCCTCCTGCTCCCCTCCTCACCACTCTCCCATCCCGCACCAGGGACCTGGGGTTAAGGTGGGAACAGTACACATCACTGTTGGGTAATAAATGTATTTTGCAAAATAAACCAGAACGTGTCAAACTATATATAGCGCACGGGGGGACTGCTTCATGGAGGGGAGGCAGCAGGCTTGGTGGGTGGACCGAACCTGGAGGGGCCTGGGGTGGGAGAGGGCTTAGTTGCCCAGTGGAGTGGAGGGTGGGGACCCATGATGGCCCATGGCTGCCTCTGCTGCCCTCGGTCTGGGGCTCCCTGTGTGGCTATGATGGGTCCAGGACCACAGGGAGGTAGAGGTGTTGGTGGGGGTGCCTCAGGCTTGGCTTCCACAGCGTGTTGTGGGGGTGCCCTCCCTGGCCAGGAGCCACTGTGGGTGGCTGGGGACAGGTCCACTGTGCAGTGGGTGCTTTCTGGGGGTTGGAGGGAACTGCTGGAGGGGTGGCTGTGGGCTGGGCTGACAAGGAGGTGGGAATTTGGGTGAGGTGGGTCGCCAAGGCCTGAGCCACAGTGTACAGGCTGCCAGCCAGCTACACCCATACCTCCCCTCCATCACCAGCCGGTCCCAGAGCATGCTGGTCATTTCTCACATGACCATCTGCTTGGCAGCTGCCTCCTCTTCCTGCCAGTGCCTTCGATGTGTGGGCTGGCCACAGCCACATGATGATGCAAGCTGGGATGATGGGATGGCCTCCCGGCCCCTTGTGGCTGCAGGGTGCTCTGATGGGCTAGGGTGGCTGCCTGATGAAGGACCTGCAGAGACAGAAGGGGACGGGGGGGATGGCCTGTGAGTGCTGGATAACAACCTCGGGGGGCTGGGGCCCCTGCTCCTCTGGCCCTCACCCCACAACCCTGCCATCCAATGGCCTGTGGATCCTGTGGGATCCCAAGTGCTGAGGGGTTCCCACCTGCTGATGGTCAGGCTGTGTTCAGTGCCCCCCTTCTTCCCCGTATGGATGGGCTGTGGGGCTGTTCCAGGGTGAGGAGAGGCCATCCCCGTGCTTTGTGACATCCTGATCACCCCATATCTACCGGCTGTGACTTCCAGGTGCTCAGGCAAAGCTTGGCTGGATGATGCATGGCTTGGGAGGGTGAAGGCAAAGGGTCGCATTGCTGGAGCCCTCCTCATCACCCTCAGTGTTGGTGGGCCAGTCCCTGCATGGGGGGAGGGGGGCTGCCTCCTTGTTGGTGTCTGCAGGGGGTGGGAGTGTCCAATAGCTGCTCTGGGGCAGCCACCATCCTCGGGCCCCCAAGCCTGTGCATCTCCCTGTAGTGGGAGCAGTAGGTAGGCTATGCCCCTGACAGGTTGGCAGCATCATGGGCTTTGCATTAGGCCTGCCTCAGTTCTTTCACTTTTACGCAGATGCTGCTCCCAGTGGCCGTGTCTACACGTGCCCCAAACTTCGAAGTGGCCATGCAGATGGCCATTTCGAAGTTTACTAATGAAGCGCTGAAATGCATATTCAGTGCTTCATTCGCATGTGGGCTGCCGCGGCGCTTCGAAATTGATGTGCCTTGCCGCCATGCGGCACGTCCAGACGGGGCTCCTTTTCGAAAGGACGCCGCCAACTTCGAAGTCCCCTTATTCCCATGAGCTCACAAGCAGGGACAGCATGAGCTCCCAGTCAGAGCCCCTGTCCGCACCCCAGCCACCATGGCAGCATGGTAGTACCCGCCCCACCCCATGAGCTCATGGGAATAAGGGGACTTCGAAGTAGGCAGCGTCCTTTCGAAAAGGAGCCCCATCTGGACGCACCGCGCGGCGGCAAGGCGCGTCAATTTTGAAGCACCGCGGCAGCCCGCATGCTAATGAAGTGCTGAATATGCATTTCAGCGCTTCATTAGTAAACTTTGAAATGGCCATTTGCATGGCCATTTCGAAGTTTGGGGCACGTGTAGATATAGCCAGTGTGGCCAGGGTGGCCTTGGGCAGCAAGTCCACTGGTCACCCTCTTGTAGCAGGCTTCTGCGTTTAGCTGCCAGGTTCCATTTTGTCAAAGGACCTCCTCCTCCCACCATAGAGCGAGGAGGTCTTTCAGCTCCCCCTCAGTCCAGGAGTGTCCCCGCCTGGCACGTCCCTTGTGTGGCCACTGCAAGCCCTGGGACTTGTTGTCTGGGAGAGCGGGGGGTGGGGCGGGTACTACCATGCTGCCGTGGTGGCTAGGGGCAGGGGTTTGGACAGGGGCTCTGACTGGGAGCTCATGCTGTCCCAGCTTGTGGCACACTCTGTTTCCTGCCTGGGGTTGCCAGGGAGCTGGTTCCTGTCAGGCGACTGGCAGGGACCATAGAACCATGCTTGGGCTGGCCAGAGAGTCTCTGTGCTCTGAGGAGGGCCACCGCCATGGCGGACCTCTTACTTTTAAACTTCGAAGTAGGGCACTACTCCATTCCTGGGAATGGAGTAGTGACTTCACAGTTAGCTTCCCTTAATTTTAAAGTAAGGAAAAGCATGTGTAGATGCTCTGCAGGCTACTTCGAAGTAGCACCTTACTTTGAAGTTAACTTTGAAGTTATTTCATAGCATAGACACAGCCTAGGAGTTGTCCTTTTTTGTTACTACTTTCCCTCTTCATAAGTAGCAATTGATGATCTTTTCAAGAGTGAAGTGCTTTAATCTTGCTGTGCATATTTCCTTCAGCAAGTCACCTCAGTTAAGGAATAAACGTTGTATTAATGAACAGGTTCTCCTAAAACAGAATACGTTGTGGTAACCCCATGTGCTATGGTCTTGAGAGTGAATTAAAATGATTGCAAAACAGAAATGCAGAGTATATGAAATAATAGGTTCATATATGAAAAAAATGAAGTATGTTGTTATTCTCTGTTCAAGTTTTAAGTACGTGGTGGAATCCTCACCTTGCCTGATGATTTTATGATCTACCACGGTCTCTTGGGGTGTGTCTACACGTCAAAGTTATTTCAGAATAATGGCCACTATTCCAAAATAACTTTGCAAGCATCTACACAGTAAAACTGCTATTTTAAAATAGTTTCTAAATAGCAGACAGCTTATTTTGAATTTTGCTAAATCTCATTCTATGAGAAATAGTACCTATATCAAAACAGGGACCGTGTACACAGGGAATAGAGGCTGTTCTGAAATAAGCCATAGTGAGTCCAATGGCTCTATTTTGAAATAGGTTCTATTGTGTCTGGATTCTCTATTTCAAAATAACTGAATACTATTTTGAAACACATTTTGTGTGTAGATGCACTATTTCCTAATAAGCTATTCCAGTAAATCTCTTCTGGAATAGCTAGAGAGACCACTTTGCTCTATGCCAAAGGTGGGACACTGGCCTCCTGGGATGGGGAGCTGCTGTCCCATGTAAGGGCTCCTCGGCAATGGGGTCTGCTGCAGCTTCCTGATGAGGGAGAGCAGATGATAGGGGTTTTACAACCTCCTTGCAGCAGGCATGGGTTCCTGGCAGCAGCGGCTGCTGTGCGAGGGAATGGGGCAGCTGCCCCATGGAGGAGCTTCCATGTAGCAAGAGCTGCCTCCCTGTAGTGTGGAATGCTTGGGAACGAAGCAGCCACCCCTTGGAGGGCTCCCCGGCTGTGGGAGCTGTCTCCTTTATGTGTGGGATACCAGGGATGAGACAGCTACCCCATGGCAGAGCTCACGGCAGCGGGGACTGCTGCCGTGGGCTGCTGGGGAGTGGAGCAGCTGTCCCCCGGAGCAGCTCCCCTGCAACAGGTGCTGCTGCCCCAAGGTGCAGGGCACCAGGAAACAGCTGCCCTATGGAGGAGCTCTCTGGCAGTGGTTGCTGCAGCCCCAAGACACCATGTGCCCGCAAATAGGAGTCCTGCAAAATATGGGACAGTTTGCCCATTTTCTTTAAAAAGTTGGGATGTTCTGTGAGATATCTTTAATACAGGACTGTCTGGGTAAAAACGGGACAGATGTCACCCTAGGAATAGCTTATTCCAAAATAGTGCTGCTTTGTAGACACAGACCCAGATGCTGTGTTTTCGGATCCATATGTAACGTACAGTCTGAAAGGTCACTGTTTGTCACTAAATCACTATACTAGCATTTAAGGAATCATGACATTTTTATTTCTATCTTACAAAGCAGTGGACACTACTAAACCATACAATGTATCCTGTCCATGAACAGAGGACCACAAGTTCAAGCTGACATTAGGCGTTGTATTCTAACTTGGAAACCTTTTCATTCCTTTTCAGGTACATTATTTAATCTCACAACCCCAGGTTCACTGACTACATTACATATGGACAATTCAAGGAATTAGAAGATATTACAATGCTCATTTTACAATCCAACTATGTGATTGCTGAAGTATATAATATTATAGAAGTGGTCAAAGAGAAGTTGCCAACTATGTCAGGACACAGAATTTATCCTTCTTAGAGGCTTGTAAATCTCATACAAAAGTCCTAGGGTCTGGTTTTCAGAAAAAGAGAAGCAATTGCATGCTCAAACAGTGAGCCATCCATTGGTGAAATAAATGTTTTTATGTATACCAAAGCATGTGCAGATGTGCATCACCAGGAGAAACATATGCAGCCCACTGTGGGTGGTATTGGCACTCTTCTAATCAGCTGGACAGCAGTTGAATCTCTCCTGGATTGTTGCTGAAGCACTCAGTTTACAGGGAACGCTGGCCTACCCTTCCGACCCTGCCACTCCCCTGCGTATCTAGCAGCCCATTTGCTAAATATCCATTTTGCTCACACAGTGTATAGTAATTCAGTGTGTAGATTGTGTATATACTCATACTTAGGGTGGAAGGTTTCTGGCTTTCAAAAAGTTTAATACTAAAGGAGCAGTTACAACTTTTTTTATTCAGAAAACTTTACAAAATTGAGATTATCATCTTAGTTCTCAGCAAAAATAATTAGATCTTGAGGATTTAAACTGATGTTTTTCTTTATAAAAAAGTCCTGGCACTCCAGTGCTTTTCGTTAAATTACAAACATTCCCATAAAAATTTACCTGTCTTTAATGATAGCTTGCTTTTATTACTGCATGACTTTATAGCACTCCTTTAATGAAGTACTACTCAGCTGTTACATAGTGTAGCTCTCTAAGGGCTTGTCTACACTAGCTCCTTACTTCGAAGGTAGCATGGCAAGGAGAGTGTTGGAAGTTTATTACTAAATTGCTGTGGTGTGTATGTAGCACTTCATTAAGCAAATTCTGCCCCCCTCCCCAGCAACTACGAAGTGTTAAACTTCCAAGTTCGGGCTCGTGTCTAGCCATGGCTCACCGGGAGGAAGGTACAACAAAGGAGGAGCCCTGATTCAAAAGGAGAAAGTAGGACAATCAACTACTTATCTCACGTGTTTGTACACAAATGCAAGAAGCCTGGGAAACAAACAGAAAGAATTAGAGTACTAGGTGATTGCAACCAGAGAGACTTGATGGGATGACTCGCAAAACTGGAGCAGTGTCATGGAAGGGTATAGACTGTTTAGGGAGGAAAGGCAGAGGAGAAGAGGAGGAGGAGTGGTGCTGTATATAAGAGAGCAGTATGATTGTTTAGTGCTCCAGTATATGGAGGGAGAAAAGCCAGCTGAGAGTCTTTGGGTTAAGTGTAGAGATAGAAGCAACAGAAGGGATGTGGTTGGTGTCATCAGTAAACCATCAGATCAGGTAGATGAGCATTTCTTCAGACAGACAAGAGAAACGTCCAAACCACAGGCCCTGGTTCTCATTGGAGACTTTAATCACCCAGACATTTGTGGGGAGACCAATACAGCAGCACACAGACAATCCAGAAAGTTTTTGGAGGCTGTTGGGGAACTTCTTGGTACAAGTGCTGAAGGAACCGACTTGGGGCTTGGGGCTGACGTGGGGACCTGCTTTTTCCAAACAGGGAAGAACTAATAGGAGAAATAGAACTGGGTAACCTGGGCTGCAGTGATCATAAGACGGTGGGTTTCAGGATCCTGACAAAAAGAAGAAAGGTGAGCAGTAAGATACAGACCCTTGATTTCAGAAGAGCAGACTTTGACTCCTTCAGAGAACTGATGGGCGGTATACCCTGGGAAACTAATATGAAGGGAAAAGGAGTTCAGGAGATCTGGCAGTATTTTACAGAAGCTGTATTGAAGGCACAGGAACAAACCATCCTGATTCTCAGTAAGAAAAATAAATATGGCAGGCAACCAATTTAGCTTACCAGGGAAATCCTTGGTGAGCTTAAACTCAAAAAGGATGTGTATAAGAAGTGGAAACATGGACAGATGACTGAGGAGGCGTATAAAGCTATTGCTGGAGAATGCAGGAGAGTAATCAGGAAGGCAAAAGCACAACTGGAACTGCAGCTAGCAAGGGACATGAAGAGTAACAAGAAGGGTTTTTACAGACCTGTTAACAGTAAGAGGGTGATCAGGGAGGGTGTGGGGCCATTACTGGATGAGGACAGTAACGTGGTGACAGATGATGTGGGAAAAGCTGCAGTACTCAGTGCTTTTTTTGCCTCTGTCTTCACGGGCAAGGTCAGCTCCCAGACTGTTGCATTAGGCAATGCAGTATGGGAAGAGCTAGGCAACCCTTGGTGGGGAAAGAATAGGTTAAGGGCTATTTAGAAAAGCTAGACATACACAAATCCATGGGTCAAGATTTAGTGCATCCAAGAGTACTGAGGGAATTGGTAAATGCCATTGCAGAGCCTTTGGCCATTATCTTTGAAAACTCGTGGCAATTGGGAGAGGTCTGAGATGACTGGAAAAAGGCAAGTACAGTGCCCATCTTTAAAAAAAGAAAAGAGGGACAATCCAGGGAACTATAGACTGGTCAGCCTTACCTTAGTCTCCAGAAGAATCATGGAGGGTATCCTCAAGGAATCCACTCAGAAGCACAGGAAAGAAGGGAAAGTGATCAAGATTACTAGTCTATAAATATGGATTCACTAAGGACAAGACTTATATAACCTGATTTTAGCAAAGCTTTTGGTACAGTGTCCCACAATATTCTTGCCACTAAGTTAAGGAAGTACGGACTGGATAAATGGACTGTCAGGTGGATAGAAAGCTGGCTAGATGGTGGGGCCCAAAGGTTAGCGATCAATGGCTCAATGTCTGGTTGACAGTTGGTTTCAAGTGGAATGCCCCAAGGATCAGTTCTGGGAATGGTATTGTTCAACGTCTTTATTGATGACCTGGATGAGAGGATGGATTGCACTCTCAGCAAATTTGCAGATGCCACTAAGCTAGGGGGACAGGTAGATACATTGGAGGTAGGGATATGGTCCAGAGTGATGTAGATAAATTGGAGGATTGGGCCAAAAGTAATCTGATGAGGTTCAGCAAGGGCAAGGAATGGAAGTATCCCAAGCATTGGTACAGCCTAAAGACTGATTACGTAAGTAGCAGTTCAGCAGAAAAGGACCTGAGGATTTGAGTGGATGAGAGGCTGGATATGAGTCAACAGCGTGCCCTTGTAGCCAAGAAGGGTAATGACATATTTGGGGTGCATTAGGAGGAGCATTTCCAGCAGATCTAGAGAAGCTATTATTCCCCTCTATTTGGCACTGGTAAGGCCACACATGGAGTATTGCAGCCAATTCTGGGCCCACCTGTATAGAAAGGATGTGGATATGTTGGAGTGAGTCCAGCGGAAGGCAACAGAAATAATTAGGGGGCTGGAGCACATGACCCATGAAGAGAGGCTGAGGGATCATGGCTTATTTAGTTTGCAGAAGAGAAGAGTAAGGGGCAATTTGATAGCAGCCTTCATCTTCCTGAAGCGGGGTTCTAAAGAGAGTGGAGAAAGGCTATTCTCCATAGTGGTAGATGGCAGAACAAGAAGCAATGGTCTAAAGTTACAGAGGGGGAGATGGAATTTGGATATTAGAAAGAACTATTTCACCAGAAGAGTGGTAAAGCACTGGAATGCTTTACCTACGGAGGTGGTGGAATCTCCATCCCTAGAGGTTTTTAAATCCTGGCTTGACAAAGTCCTGCTGGGATGATTTAGTTAGGGTTGATCCTGCTTTAGGCAGGGGGCTGGATTCAATGATCTCATGAGATCCCTTCCAGCCTTATGACTCTATGGTATGATATGAGGAGAGATAAAGTCCCACAGGTATGAAGAAGGGCTAACATAGCAGCGATTTTTAAAAGTTAAAAGAGGATCTGGGACTTTATAGACCAGTGAGCTTAACTTCATTGCATGCATAGATATTGGAACATATTAGTAAACAACCAGCTTGTAAGCACCTGGGTGAAGAAGTCTAATTTCCTTCTAAGACAGAGTTACTGGTTTAGTTGATAGAGAAAGGCAATAAACGTGATACATCATGAATCTTGATTTAAATGTAAGCCGTTTGACACAATTGCACGACAGTCACCTAAGCAAACTATGGAAATGTGGCCTAGATGAAATTACTATAACATGGGTGCCTAACTGGCTGAGAGCCTAATTATTAATAGTTCACTGACAAACTTGGAAGATATATCTGGTGGGATCCCATGGGGTCTTGTCCTGGGCCTGATACTATTTTAATTAATGACTTGGATAGTGGAGTCATAGTATGCTTATACAAGTTGCACCAATCTGAGTGACTTTGGAGGTCAGGATTAGAATTCAAAGTGACTCTGACAAATTATAGAATTCTGAAATCAAGAAAGTGACAGTGAGGCCAATACAAAGTTCTGCACTTTGGAAAGAAAAATCAAGTACATAAATACAAAATGGAAGATAACTAGCTGGGCAGTAGAAGAGCAGAAGAAGATCCGGGAAGTTGTAGTGGGTCACAGAATGAAAAGGAGCCAACAGTGTGATACAGTTAAAAGAAAAAAAGGCTATAATTCTGGGAAGTATTTACATGAATGTCATATGTAAGACATAGAAGGCAATCTTGCACTAGTGAGACCAGAGCTGGAGCTCTGTGTCCTTTTCTGGTAGCTGCAATTTAGGAAAGCTGTGGACAAATCAGCCAGCGAGACCAGAGGGAAGCTATAACAATCACAGAAGTTTTGGACAAGCTGACCCTATGAGGAAGGGTTTTAAAAAAATTGGTACGTGTAATCCTGAGAAAAGAAGACTAGGGAGGACCTGATACATTTTCAGTTACGTTAAGGCATGTTATAAATGTAGGGTGATCAGTTTTTCTCCATGCTCACTCAATGTAGGACAAGAAGTAATGGCCTTAATCTGCAGCAAGGGAGACTTAGGGTATATATTTGGAAAAGCTTTCTAACTCTAATGATAATCAAACATTGGAACAGGTTTACAGGGGAGAGTGTGGAATCCCTGTGACTGGAGACCTTTAAGAACCGATTAGACAAACATCGGTCAGGATTTGTTTACATATACTTAGTCCTGCATCAGAGCAAGAAACTGAAGTAGGTGACACCGCAATGTTCCAGCCCCATATTTTTTATGATTCTGTAGGTAGTAGTAATTAATAAATTGTGAGTGAGGCCAAATGTAGTAGTAATGCACTATGCCAGGTAGGAAGTGTTTGTAAGAAAAGGACTTCAGTTTGTAAGGAACTGTCTGAATTTACTGCATACTACATACATGTGTTTCTCCAATGTTCATTACCACTACTCTCTTGTTATCTTCAGCTTTTCTTACAGACAGCACCATGTAAGGCTGGAGCCTAATACTCTAGTGTTCTTAGAGAGAGTTCATGCATGTAGTTAACCATGAGCACTGCTCTGTATGGGCCATAATGCAATGATCAGATACAGAGGAAGAATTTTGCATGCTTGTGGACCGGGGGGGCGAATCATCTTTTTTTTTTTTTTGGCCATTGGGTATAATTTACAAGGAATGTGAGTTATGAGAGTAGTTTCTAGTGTGTTCGTCAGGACAGCATATTTGAGTGTGGATAAGTAACTGGTCCAAGAGGCACCTAAATTTGCAGCTTAGCTGTCCAGATTGTCCATGCAATTTGATTGTTTTATTTCAGGTTGCCACGCAGTAGGTTTTTGTAGCTTACCCCACAATCTGAGAGAGAGAACCTGAAGACCTAAAACCAACCAAACAAACAGTAATGCAGTATGCAGGCTTGCTGACCAGGCAGAGGAAGGGAATGGGGGTAGTTGCCCTGTGGCCTGGTAATTCAGGGGATCCTGGGGTTCCCAGCCTCTGCCACAACTACTTTGGCAGCTGGAGCCCTGTCCCTTTAAATTGCCATTGGACTGTGCCCCACATGGTCTGCGCCCACAGAAGCTACTGGCACCCGTGACTGTATGTAGTAACTTAAATGCCCACTAGAGCCTGTTAGGTAGCCTTAAAGGTAGAAACACCCTAACTCAAGATATGTATGCAGCGACTGGAAAGAGCAGGCTGTTTTTTTTTTTCTGCCTCGATGAGACTGTTCAAGATGGCTTTTATCATAGAATAAATACTAGGACTGGAAGGGACCCCGTGAGGTCATTGGGTCTAGCCCCCTGCCCTCATGGCAGGACCAAGTACTGTCTAGAGCACCCCGATAGTATTTATCCGGTTAAATAGTTCTGACTGTTTTCATTCTCCATGTTAATAAATATACTTTTCAGATTAGTCATTTCTTGTCTTTTAAAATGTTGAGAAAATCATTAAATGTGAACAGATAATTTATGAATATGCAGCTAATGGTGGTAATGTCATTTTGTATATGCATGCAGTATTGTGTCATGAAACAGCTACTCCATTTCAGGAAACATCTAATGAATATGAACACTTTGAAAATTAGTTGCCTATTCCATTAATTGTTTATTTGCAAATGAAAAGAGCTAGTAAGAGATATTGTTTGGTTTCTGGAAATTGTTCCACCAAACTATCTCCAGATGTGTGTGTGAGGGCTGGGGGCGAGGCAGGGGGGAGGTGGGAAAGGAAGAAAGTGTGTCCACTTTTAAGTACACATAAAACATTGTGTAGTACTTTCATGATTCATGATCTGTGTTTGGAAGTTATTTTTGTTTTGTCTCCTGCTCCCGTGTACTTTGCACTTCATTTCCCCCTTCTGACAATCTGAAGATTAAAATATGAAGAGCAGCTTTCAGAAATCTTTTCTGATGAAGTTTGAGGGTTCTGACAGAGTAGAAATTGGTTGTAGCCTTGGCAGTGGGGACAGAACAAAATTACTAATGTTTACCATTTAAAAGTTCCTGGAAGTCATTTTACATCTGATTTTAATAAATATTATGTTTAATGAGAATAAACAATAAACATTTAGTGAGAAAGGATGGTTGTTTTGTTTCTGACTTTAAGAAGCTGGAAATTATGAAAAGAGGTTCATTTTAGTGACAGTTACTCCACAGTCTGTTGTAAATGCATTTCTGGAGCACTAGCTGGTTTTAAGATGCTCTCATTCCAACTTGTTATACAAATGACTGCACTCTAATAAGCAACAGATTTCTTCCTGAATCTGTATCAAGCAAGTCTGTGTTTTGTTTTTTGTTGTGTTTTGTTTTAATCTTAAAACTTTTCTGAATTCATTATATATGGATCTTGGCACTCCTTGACTGCTTTACTAGCTAAGCCATACCTAAAACAAGCAATTCCCCCATCTCCCACAGCCGCCCCAAAACCCAAACAAATTTGTGTTCGGAACTGTTAGTCTCTGTGTGATAACCAGCCAAAAACAACATTGGATTTGTGTTCAGGTTGAATTGTGCACGTCTGCTTAAAAAAGGCAACTATGCTACAGTTCACTTTACAGTTGTTTTCCAGATTATTCAAAATACTTGAGCATTAGAAAAGTCTGTCTAATCCCACAGGAAAAACTGTCCAATAAGCCTCTCCCTTCATCTGGGGGGTCATAGAGGAAATTCTGGCTAGACGTTTTGGTGACTAATTTAAAATATCTGGCAAGACGATTGATAGCACCCTTCCTTTGTGTTGTGACAAATATATTTCGACTGCAGTTTATTAACATAATCCAACCCAACCACAGACATATTGTATGTATTATAGCATAGAATTAGAAACATTTTTGCACATCGCAATCTTTATTTTCTCTTTTGACAAGGATCTGGATAATTGCCTCAACAAATGAACTGCTGTGTTCAGTCTGTTTCTATAATTTCATAAATTGTTTTCCGTGATAAAACTAAGCAAGCTTTTACTGAATAAAGTGTAAAGAACCACAGTGTAATTACAGAAGCAGTATTATTAAAAACTGTGACAGAAATGGCAGTTTAATTGACAGCTACTTTCTCTTTGCTTTATTACAACAAATTAACTATCTCATTGAGTGCCAGTTAGTAAGGAACAGTGTCTTCTCTCTTGCTCTCTCTCTCTCAAACTTGGAGTTGAAATTTATCATAGAAAATTGTCATACCGTTTGGAATATAAACTGCTAACTGTGGTTCTTATTGCGTCTGTAAAGTATATTTCAAATCAAAAGGAAAAACAAAACTGCCTAAAATAGATAACATTTAGCTCTCATACAGTTTATTTTGTCCAAAGGTCTTTTGGTGCTTTACCAAGGGAAGTGTCATTATCCCCATTTTATAGATGGGGAAACTGAGGCAAATAGGGCTAAGTAACTTGGGCAGGGTAATACAGAAGTGAGTGACAAAACTTGAGTTTACCATAGCTTTAGAGCTACCATAGTATTTACTGGACTACACTGCCTTGAATCAATATGGTCCTGATCTATTCCTTGTTGTACAGCCCCAGCTTCTGGCAGTCACAGATTCATAGACACCCAGAACATGTAGTTTCATCACTGCTCATCTTGTCTAAAAGCCATTGATGGAGCTGTCCTCCAAAATCCATATGTTATTAGAAGAAGGCATGTGATTCATAGCTCTTAATGTCAGGATGTTTATTTTCACATAGACATTCATCTGGCTGCACATGGTTCCTGAGGATCACTGTTCTCCCACAGCATATTCAGTACGTCTGTTTGGACTCACCACTGCTTTTAGGGTCTTCATTAAGATTTTCTCCATCATGGCAGCCCACCTCTCAGGCATTTTAGGCTCCTTGTGTTCTCCTACCTCGATGAGTGAGTGGCTCCAAGAATTGCAGTCCAGAGACAAAGTTCAGATTTCAATTTCCATGTTGCTCAGACTCCTTTCCTACCACAGACTTGGCATCAACTGTGCAAACCCAGCTTTGGACTCTACACAGTCCTTAGACTTTATAGGGCCCTCCATTAGCTCAGTCACAGCGTGAACTTACTTACCAAGGCATAAGTTCTAGACTCTGCAAGAACTCTTTGCCTGTATACTCAACAGTCTTTTTCTCCCTGCTAGGAGTTGCCTGTCTCTCCTTGGCTGCATTGCCTCATGTGTATATTTCCCTGCCTTCACTCACTTCTACTTTCCCAGCCAGTTGATGTGACTACAGACTTTACATGCTCATACACCATGGCATGGACCTTATCCTGGCAAGTACCCCATGATACCTCTCTTCACCCAATGGGGAGAGACAATAGCAAATATGTATAAGGCTCCCCTTTCTCCCAACTTCCCTGGACAAGAGGGTGGCCACTGACGTGTCATTTGTAGAGTGTGAAGTGCACATGGAAGATCATGTGCCACAGGGCACATGGAACCCTGAGGAATCTACATCAACATTTTAGAACACTGAGCCACAGGGGAGACATACCAATTATTTCTTGCACTCATCTGTTCCCACCATGTTATCATGTCTGACACCACCACCACTGTTCGCTACATCAATGTGGGGTCTGTGTATGCAGGTGGTCAGACTCTAAATAGCTGCATCATTCACCAGATCCTGTTATCGGCAGCCTATCTCCTGGGGACTCAAAATTTGATCACAGACTCACTCAGCACTTGGTTTATCAATAATGCATGGCAACTCCACAATACTGTAACATGTGACATCTTCATTTAATGGGGAACTCCAAACAGGGACTCCTTTGTCTTTCCCACCAACAACAAATCCCACCTTAACTGTTCTAAGGGATTAACTGGTCCCTGCTCTCAAGGCAGTGTTCAGCCTTGCTAATCAGATAAGATCAACTCTGTAATATCTCCTCTTTTCTCCTTCCATAAATACTCCACATAATCAAACAGTAGCTATGGTCATCCTTTGCTGGCCCAGACAGGTCTGGTTTCCCAGTTTCTCCGCATGTTAGTGCATCCCCTAATTCCCACCTCTCTTTCCCCAAGCTATTGACCCAACATAATATTAGGATCAGATGTCCTGATCCAGAGATCACCAAGAAGTCCTGTGGCGCCTTATAAACTGACAGATATTTTGGAGCATAAGCTTTCGTGGGCAAAGACCCGCTTCGTCAGACCCCCCCCTTTGTCTTTCCCACCAACAAGAAATCCCACCTTTACTGTTCTAAGGGATTAATTGGTCCCCACTCTCAAGACAGTGCTCAACCTTGCTAATCAGGTAAGATCAACTTTCCTTTCCTTAGCATTTATCAACACTGAATTTTACCTACCATTTTGTTTCCCAGTCACCTAATTTTGTGAGATCGTCTTATAAGTCTTTGCAGTCATTTTTGCATTTAATTATCTTAGGAAATTTGGTTTCATCTATCTCATCTCACTGTATTGCCCTTTTTCCAGATGATTTACAATTTTAACCTTTTTTGACCCATGGTGACATGAAGTTGCATTTCAAATTATTCTTGACCCAAGGGCATCTTTTTTTTTTTATGGAATATGAGCTTCTAATTTGTGGCAACTTCTGACCAGGAGTTTCTGTACAGTTTCTTAAATTTGGAGCATTGCTTTCTTTTTGTTTTGTAGCATAAGTTAATTCTATTCGTTTGTGGTCTGAATCATTGAACAGTTGCAACTTTAGTCACATGAGTGGAGGATTGGTGCAGAAGGAGAGCTGCACCACAGCTGTATAATCTTTTTTCACAATATTAACAAAAACTGGAAATACATGGAAATGAATCTTAGAATTTTAGAATTGTAATTTGCAAGTTTTTTTAATGGAATGTATGAATCTGATAAAAGACTGGTATTAATGGGCCGGATGCTTTGTTGCACCCATCATATGCCAGGTACAGCAGAGAGTGGGGCTGCAGTGAGAGAGATTATGGCTTTCTGATTCTCTGCATGGCCTCAGGTACAAGTCTGTGCAATTTAGGGATTCTTGTAACTTATTCCGGTTTGCAGTGGCCCTTAAGGTGTTTCTGGAGTGCACTGCTGATCCTGCTCCCCACTCTGAGAAGCAGTTGTGGGGACTGCTGCCAAAGAAGAGACAGCTCTGTGTTGAGTGAGGACTCCCCTGTGGAAGGAGAATTCCCAGAAAGGGAGTTACACTGTGCCTGATCCGTTTTTTGACACCCATGCTGCACAAGTTGAGCAAAGAAGTTGAGAACCAACTCTAAAGTATTTGTAGAATGTTAATGGTTTTAAAAGCGCAATAGTATTTTAGCAGTTTCACATTGAAAAATCAAAACAATGAAAATCCCACGGTCAACCCCTGTCTCACTTTTCCAGTATGTATTTTGTGAACTGTGAGGCACAGGAATCGCCTTTAATAATTTTTCAAGAGGAGCTTGGCAAAATTCTGAGTGTGTGGGCATGATGATAGCTCTTAGGGACAGGCAGGGTTGCTGTTTTTATGCGTGGAATAGCCTCAACATGTTGTTGGTGCTAAACAAATTAATTGATATTAAAATGAAACTACCAGCATTTTAGTATAGCCATTTATCCATCTAGGGCAGCGGTTCCCAACCTTTTCCAGACGGGGACCCATTTTGACAATTCGGGGAGACTTGGTGACCCAAAGCCATTCACAAACAGGGGGAGAGGGGGATCAGTGCCATAACTAGCTAATTTTGTGCCTGAGGCAAGAATATAAAATTGTGCCCCATCATGTTTGTATCTTCATAATAGTTATTTCATGGAAAAGGGGAAATATATTAATAAAATAACAACACTACATTTACAACAGTTAATCAGAGTTGTAGTGGTGGAAAGACACTCATCCCCAAACTACTTCCCCCCAGCTTAAACCCCACAATCGGGCTAGGGGAGTCACTCTCAGGAGCTAGAGGGCGCTAGAGGGAGTCACAATGGAGGACTAGAAGTCACTCAGGGGCTTGATGGGGCTAGGGCAGTCACACTCAGGCTGTAGGGGGTTAGCGGAGTCTCACTCAGAGGCTGGGGGGCTAGGGGAGTACTCAGGTGCTGGGGGGTCACACTCAGGCTGGAGGAGGCTGGAGGCAGCTGGGTGAATCACATTCAGGGGCTAGGAGTCTCTCAGGCTCTAGGGGGCTTTGGGGTGTCACTCGGGCTAGGAGAGTCTCACGTGGGCTGGAGGGGGCTAAGGGAGGCACAGGGTTACCTCTGCAGCTGGAAGTCGGCTGGTGCATGTAGCTCCAACCGGCAGTGCCAGCCACCTGGGTGCAGGGGGAACCCCAACCCCCACAGCTGGAAGCCAGCTGGGGTGCGGAGTCTCAGCTGGCAGTGCCAGCTGCAGGAACCCTGGCTGGATGTTGGGGGGACACACCCCACACCCATGGCTGGAGGCTGGTTGGGGCAGAGCTCTGGCTGGCAGTGCCACCCGTGAGAACCCTGGATGGGGTCGGGGGAGAGGACCCCGACCCCCACTGTTGGAGTCTGGTTGAGGAAGAGCCCTGGCCAGGAGGGCCAGCCATGGGAACCCTGCTGGGGGCCTGGGGGGACTCCACCTCCCTCAGTGGCTGGAAACCAACTGGAGCAGGGAGCTGTTCAGCTTTCAGCCCTCCCTCCCAACCAGCCTCAAGCCTTCCAACCATGTACCCAGGCTCCCACCTCACTTGAGCTGGGCACTGCTCCTTTGGCACTCTAGTTCCCTGCCTTTTTCCTATACAGGTGTACGGTTTTCTGTCCTGCAGTGCTGAAATCGTTCTCAGATTGATTGATTGGTTTGACTGCTTGACTGCTGTTAAGCCAATTAAGATGTTAAGTACCACTTCAGTGTGAATGGCTTCTTAAGAGCCATATGTGGAGCTGCCCAGCCCAACCTGCACCCCTTTTCAAATGTAATTGGGACCCAAGTTGGGAAACACTGATAAGGGGACAATTTTAAATCTGCATCAAAAAATTCTTAAAGGCAAAGTTCTTCACGGTCTCCTTAGCTTTTGTTATGCTTTCCCAAATCCTCGAAACTGGCATGCCACCCTTGATTTACAAGATACCTCCTTCACATTTGGCCTCTCAGGAGCTTCCTGGGTTTTTATGAAGAATATGGCATAGTATCTGCCTTCTTCTGAAGATCAGGAGTGCAAATTTATCCTGTGCAGATAACTGGATTGTTGGGGGATGATCTATAGTGAAAGCACCAGCACCATTTGTCTGATATAGTCAACATTTAGTGCTCTGTCTGGAGCGGTGAGTAAAAGCAGATAAATGTTTCCTCTCCCCAGTTCAGAGAGTGGCGTTTCTGGGAGCAGTACTGGACTCAACTTAAGCCAGGACATTTCTTCTGAGTTCCAGGTTTCAGACAAAGTGATAAATGGTTATAGATCTCAAAGTTTACTTAGTCACGATAGCACAAAAGTAGTAGAGGCTGTTGGGGTTTATGGCCTCTCGTACATTATGTAGTGATGTATGCCAGGCTGGGATTCAGAATTTGACAGGGGTGACATGTCTGTCTGCTCATTGAGATGCTGTCATCTAGATTCAGTAGTGAGGACAGCATCTTGTATACTTACCTCCTTATGTTGTTGGACAAGTCCAGCATGGGTAGGTGTAGGTGTCTGAATTGTTTGCTCGCAACCAATGCTCATGCTAGTCGGAGATGGTGGGGGAGTCCATCTGGAGTCTCTTCAGATTCAGGGATTATTTTCTGCAGGGGACTTGGCTTTACACATCAGCTTCAGAGAGCTGAAAACTGTCAGGTGGTTGTGCCAAATTTTTCTGCTGCAGGTCAAGGGAAAAAGCATATTAGTCCTTCCAGACAATATGTTGGCAATGTTATACCTTAAAAAGCAGGGAGGAAATGGCTGTTGTCTGCTCTGTTAAGAGACTATTTTCCTTTGGGAGCTCTGCATTGCCAACTAGATAGATCTCAAAGTTTGTTACCCCCCAGGGAGTCCAAAATAATCTGGCAGATCACTTGACTCATAAACGATCTGCTCGCCTCATGTAGTCTCTTCATACACATGTAGTCAGACAAATCTTCTATCAGCAGGGGGTTTTCCCAAATAAATCTATTCGCAAGAACAATTAATAGAAAACAAAAGTACTTCTGTTCTCTGCAAGGTCACAACTTTGATTCCCTGAGGACAAGCCTACACAACAAAGCAATAACAGCAATTATTTCGAAATAACTATCCTAGCGTCCACACAACACAACTGCTATTTCAAAATAATGTTGAAATACTAACAAGTATCAGAGAGGTAACCGTGTTAGTCTGTATCTTCGAGAACAGCAAGAAGTCCTGTAGCACCTTATAGACTAACAAATATTTTGGAGCATAAGCTTTCATGGACAAAGACCCGCTTCATCAGATGCATGATGAAGCAGGTCTTTTCCCACGAAAGCTTATGCTCCAAAATATCTGTTTGAAATAGTGGTTGGCTTAAGCCATAGCACGTCCAGTGCCGCTTTCGAAATAGGCTCTATGTCTGCTTCTCTACTGCAGCAATCTTTTGAAAGATGATGTTGCAGAAGGTCTCTTCCAAACAATCTTTTGAAAGAGTGTGTCCACGCACAGAAATTTGGATGTAAAGATCGATCAGCTCTTTTGATAGAGAGTATTCACGCAGCCCCCCACTCTTTCAAAAAATAGGCCAGGGATTGAAAAATCCAGTGCCATTAGGACTACTCTTTCGAAAAAAGGGCTTGTGAAGCATCTATCTACACATCCTTTTTTTCAAAAGAAGCTTTAGAAAGGAGCTGCTCTTCCTGATCCAGGAGCAGACCAGGGCTTCCAGAAAAGAGCAGCATTCATAAGATTTCAGATCAAATGTGTGTATTTTGGCTGTGTCTATACTTGCATTCTTCTTTCGAAAGAGGCATGCAAATGTGGGAAATTGAAAATGCAGATGAGGTGCAGATTTACGTATCTGGCACCTCATTTGCATTTTCTGCTTTTGAAGGAGCTTCTTCAGAAAGAAGAAAAGCAGTTTAGATGCAGCTCTTTTGAATTAAACCCCATCTTTGAAAGAACACTTCTTCCCATAAAATAAGGAGGAAGGGTTCTTTTGAAGATGGGGTTTACTTTCGAAAGAGCCACATCTACACATCTGCATTTTCAATTTCCCTCATTTGCACGCCTGTTTCAAAAGAGGAGTGCAAGTGTAGACACAGCCTTTGTGTGTGGATGCTCCATGTGTTCTTTTGGAAAAGGGCCTGATTTTCTGGAAGAACTTGCTAGTGTGGATGCAGGCTATGTTGTTAGATGATGTATTTTGAAATAGCTCAGTGCTGTTTCAAAATGCATTTTGTGCACAGCTGCATTATTTTGAAATAAGCTATTCCAAAATAACTCATCTGGAATAGTTTATATCTTGTGCTTCATCTGCATAATCTCTCTTTGGAAAAGATTCTTATGAAAGAAAAAAAGTAGTATGGATGGTGCTCTTTCAAAAATAAATCCCATTTTTGAAAGAACTCTTCTTCCTATTTTGTTTCAGGAAATCAGTGCCTCATTTGCATTTTCAATTTCCCTTGTTTGCATTCCTCTTTCAAAAGAGGAATGCAAATGTAGACACAGCCATCCTGAGAAACATGTCCTTTGATAAGAGAGACTCTTCTGGTCATTCACAGAGTATTAGTGAATCTTATAGTCCACCAAGCCAGAATCATGCTAATAACCCTGGCATCGGCCCATTGACACTGGCTCTGTACTCTCCTGGCATCAATGAAGCCTCAGATTTTGCATTCACTGGACTTGGACATAATCTGTCAAGATCATGATCACCTACTCCACCTAAGACTGCAGTTACTTCATGTAATTGCATGTTTGCCTCATTGATAGATGTTATGGGACCAGTCTTGCTTGAAAGAAATTCAAAAGATCTTGCTAAGCAGTAGAAAGCTATCTGCTTGTCTCTCTTAGTGGAGACATTTCTCCAACTGATTGTGCCATTCTTGACTATTGCTGTTCCAGTCCTTGATTCAGTACATACTGAATTACTTGTTGTACCTGAAACATCAAGGATTGCCTGTTAGTTCTATCAGGGTCCATCTAACAGCTAGTTCAGCTTTACATCCTAAGGTAGATAATTGGTCTATTGTTTCTAAACATGTCAATAAGGTTTTGAAAGGTCTAATCAAATTGTGCCTTGGATCCTTCCCCCTGGGGGATTTAAACTTGTCATTGTTCTGATTTATGGGTTCCCCAGTTGAGCCTTTGTTTACTTGCTCTCTGCTACGTCTGTCAATGAAGGTGAAATTTTTGGTTGGCAGCATCTCTGTTAGAATGATAGATGCACATTTAGTATCTGAGCTTCCCTGTACTAACTTCAAAACAAAACACAGTCAAGTAGCACTTTAAAGACTAGCAAAATAATTTATTAGGTGAGCTTTTGTGGGATAGACCCACTTCTTCAGACCATACCAGAACAGTCTCAATATTTAAGGCACAGAGAACCAAAAACAGTAATCAAGGAGGACAAATCAGAAAAAATGATCAAGGTGAGCAAATCAGAGAGTGGAGGGGTGGGGGGGAAGGTCAATAATTAGATTAAGCCAAGTATGAAGAAGAGCCCCTATAGTGACTCAGCAAATTGCCATCCTGGTTCAAACCACGTGTTGATGTGCCAAATTTGAATATAAAAGACAGCTCTGCTGCTTCTCTTGGAATAGTGGTGCGAATTTTTTTTTTCAGTAACACGCATACTCTTAAGTCATTAACAGAATGCCCCATTCCCTTAAAATCTTGAGTAACTGGTTTGTGGATCTGGAGTGTTTTGATGTCTGTTTTGTGCCCATTGACCCTTTGTCTCAGGGAGTTAGAAGTCTGTCCAATATACAAAGCATCTGGGCATTGTTGGCACATGATGACATATACAATGTTAGTAGAGGAGCATGAGAAAGTGCCCGTGATTCTGAGAGTAACCTGGTTAGGTCCCGTGATGGTATTTCCAGAGAAGATGTGTGGACAAAGCTGGCAGCGTGCTTTGTTGCAAGGAAGGGTTCCAGGACTGGTATTCCTGGGGTATAGACTGTGGCTGCTTGTGAGAATCCTCATAGGGTTGGGAGGTTGTCTGTAGGAGAGAACAGGCATGTCACCTAGGGCCTTCTGGAGTGTGGCATCCTGATTAAGGATAGGTTGTAGGTCTTTAATAATTCGTTGCAGTGGTTTGAGTTGGGGGCTGTAGGTGATGACCAGCGGTATTCTGTTCTTGGCTTTTTTGGGGCCTATCTTGGAGTAGCTGGTCTCTGGGTATTCGTCTGGCCCTGTCAATTTGTTTTTTTACTTCTCCTGGTGGGTGATTCAGGTTTATGAATATTTGGTAAAGATCTTGTAGTTTTTGGTCTCTGTCAGTTGGATCAGAGCAAATGTGCTTGTATCTAAGAGCTTGACTGTAAACAATGGATCTAGTTATGTGTGCAGGATGGAAGCTAGAAGGGTGTAGGTAAGTATAGCGGTCAGTGGGTTTTTGGTACAGTGTGGTATTGATCAGGCCATCCTTGATTAGTACTGTAGTGTCCAGGAAATGTATCTCTTGTGTGGAATAATCGAGGCAAAAGTTGAGGGTGGGGTGTACATTGTTAAAGTCTCTGCACGTGCTGGATGTCAGAAGAGATCTGGCATTCTATCTCGACAGAACCAAACAGGTCTGAAGTTCTCTCAATTGCTCATGGCCATTGCAGACAACATCAAAAACAGTCTCTAGTTAGAGAATTTCTTCTAGAGTAACGTCTTTTGTATGCATGTGCAACTACCTAATTTCACCCAATTGAGCAGGATAATTTCTCTCTCAGATTGCAGTCAGTCTCTTTAGCTTTTGCAGCACCTTTTCCAAGAAGAGGAAATTTGCACAGTACAGCAATGAAAGCAAAATTAGAAGTAAAACAAAATCAGAATGAAGGTAACACCTGGAAGTTCTTACCCCTGTTTTATAAGATCTTTTTAAAATGCATTCCACTTTGGAAGCGGAATGCAAATGAGCGAGATCGAAAATTCAGATTTGAAGCACAGATTTGGGATATGTCTCATGTCCAATTTGCATATTCTCACATACTTGTGCTTCTGGAAGAGGTTTTTCTGGAAGCAAAGCCAGCCGTGTAGACAAGGTTCCTTTGAAAGAACCTTTCTTCCAATTTTGTTTTCAATGGAACTCCATCTACACGGCTGTTTTTGCTTCTGGAAAAGCCTATTCTGGAAGCATGATCATATCAGAATATGCAAATGAGGCATGAGATATGTAATTGGTGCTTCATTTTAATTTTCGATCTTGCTCATTTTCTCATTCCAGAATCAGAATGCAGTGTAGACATAGCCTTAGTATCTGGGCCTCCCTAAACTACCTTCTTTAGGAAGGTTTACCTTTACTCTCATCCAGCGTTTGACCCACCACTTGTATCCATGTAAATACTGTTTTTGAAATGCCAACTTTAATGCTTTCAAATTATTCAATTCAGTTTGGATTAACTAATAAAGAAATCTCCATTTTTGATTCATGAACACTTAAATGTCTTTGTCATGCAGTGCAAATCGCCATACTTTTAAATAAGAAAACTCAGTTCCATGAGTTAACCCTCTTATTGGCTTCTCAGTGCATCTTGACCCATCTGTGTCTGTGTTTTACTCTACAAATGCTAAGTTAAGGGCTCTCTATGTTTTGGGTGTGTTGCAGCACCAAACACGTTGTCATCAGCTATTACATAATAATAAGGATCAGTGAATCAGTTTAGATAAAGCTGACCTGAACTTGATCTCCAAACTCAAACTAACCCCAAGGTCTCCTGGGGTTGGGAAAAATCTGTTTCTAAAAATACATCTCTGCACCAACTGCCTTCGTTGGAAGTGGAAACAAAACAATCATTGTATTGCAAGAGAGTCTGCTTTTTGTGGCATATCTAGCACAATTGTTTCCAGAAGCTTGTGAAATTCTCACCAGTGAAATTACAGTTGTGCAATTTGCAGCCCATTTTACACAGCCTCAGTTTTTAATAAAGGTAAAGGTGATTTGGGGACACTGGCTGGGTGATTAATGTGTTTGAGGACTGAGGAACATCAAAGGAACTGGCACCTAAAATTGCAAGTGCAACAGGAAAATGAATTTGTAAATTAGGGGGTCATACAGCGTGCCTAGAAATTTGCAAATATTGAACCTGTATGTAATAAAGGAAGTGATCCAAGAAACCACAGGCCCATTAGTTTGACCTAGATTTTATGCAAAGTCTTAGAACCAATTCTGAGAGCATAAGGAAGGATGTAGGTGTAAATGTCAACTGGGATAAAATGCAACATGATTTTATCAAAAAATAGATTATGCCAAACCAACTAATAGATCTATTCTACTTGGATTTCAGAAAGGCATTTGATACAATCTCCACATGGGAAAGTATTAGTTGAATTGGAAAAAATGGGGATTAATACAAGAAGTGAAAGGTAGGTAAGGAAATGGTTAAAAAGGAAAACTACAGTGGGTTATTTTGTAAGGTCAGTATGAAAGGAAATTGCTAGTGGAGTTCTTCAAAGATTGGTCTTGGAACCAATCTTATTTAACATTTTCATTAATGACCTGGGCACAAAATGTATGAGTTGGGAGGTATTGCGAACATGATAGACGGTCAGAATATCCTACAACAGGTTTTGAATAATCTGAAAAACAGGAATAACAGAAATGGAGCAAAATGTAATTGTGGAAAGTCATTAACCGAAAGAGTAAGAACAAGAATTTTTGCTAGAAGTTTGGGGCATGTCAGGAAATGACTGAGGAGTATTGGTAAATCACAGGATAACTATGAGCTGCCAGTTTGATGTGGCCATGAAAAATGGCTAATTCAATCCAAGTATGCATCAGGTGAGGTGTTTCCAGTAGAGATGGGGAACCATTAGTACCATTATACAAGGCACTGGCAACACCTTTTCTGGAGTGTAGTTGTCATCCTATTTAAGAAAGGTGAGTTCAAATTGAAACAGTGCAGAAAAGGACTACTATGAAACAAAGTACTTGGAAAATTTACCTTAGGAGAGGAGACTTCAGGAATTTGACCTGTTTAGCTGAACAAAATGAAGCCTTGAGGGAAGATATGATTACTCTCTATAAATACATCAGAGGGAAAAATTTCAGGATAGGAGATGAGTTACTGCAGTTAAGGGCCAGTGTTGGCACAAGAACAAATGGATGTAAACTGGCCATCTGTAAGTTTAGTTTGAGATTAAGTGAAGTGTCCTAACCATCAGAGGAGTGAAGTTCTGAAATGGCCTTCATGGGGAGAGGTGGGTGCAAAAACGTACTTTTTTTCAAGACTGAGCTTGACAGGTTTATGGATGGGATAGTCTGATGAGGTTGCCTACAGTGGTATGTGGCCCATCCACACCTGCTATTAGCAAATATCTCCAACACCTGGAGATGGAACACTAAAGGGGGAGGGGGGGGCTCAGTTACTATCAAGATTTTGCCCAGCTGTCTTGCAGGTGGGTCTTGCCTATATGTGCTTTGCCTATAATTCAGGGGTGGGCAATAAAACAGTGGTGGTTTGGGGAGCCGTGGTCCAGGACACCATTTCTTGTAGCTACCAATGACTAGAAACAGCAGGAGTTTAAATTACCCATACCTGCGGCAGTGCAGGTAAAGACAGTGGAAGCAGCCCACCAGGGGCTCACCCTGGGGAACCAGCTATAGCCCTCTGGCCACTATTTGCCCGCTTTGGTCTAATTGATTGTTGTTTTTGAGGATCAGAAAGGAATTTTCCCCAGATTGGCAGTGACCCTGGTGTTTTTTTTTTTTTTGCTTTCTGCAGTGGGGGCACAGTTCACTTAATAGTTTGAACAAGAGTAAATTATGGTTCTCTGCCATTAGGAGTCTCCAAATTAAAATTTAGTAACTTTAGAAATTCAGCTGGAGGTTATGGACCACCTGTGGGTGGCTTTCAGTGGGCAGAAAGTCAGAATGGAATATCACCATATTCTCTTCTGGCGCTAATGGCTACTAGTTCATGACGATTGGTTTAGTATTAAGAGACCATGGCTAAAGATTCTGTCTTGCTGGCTGGTGAGCTCTCTTCCTCCGCACATGCGAAAAAGAGTGATAAAATTTCTAAACACCTGTCCGCTTTTGACATCTCTTTTGTGTGTATGCTTAGTATGACTGCTTTTCCAAATGACAAGGACAATCCATATTTTAGTATACCGCAAGTCAGTTGGAGAAGAATAATTTCCCCCAAATAATATGTAATGCAAAGTCTTGCTGCTAAAAATTGAAAATAAATTAATGTGTCCTTCTGTTTAAAATATAGATCTTCTACTGGAACATTAAGGAAGCAGGTCAGAGGAACCTTTAGGTGAGGAGGTGGTTTTGGTGGTGGGTGGGGAATTATTGTTGTCTGTACAGTTAGCACATGTGCAAATATGTTCTCTTTTTCACATAACTGTATAACAAAAAAGTCTCTCTAATAGCAAAAATATGATAAATCTTGGTAGGAGTCAACTGCCATCTATATAGTAATTTATAATTTTTTTCTTTGAGCAGCGTAAATTGAGTACATATATCCCCTTTCCCATAGAGCCCCACTCCTCCAGATCAATTAATTTGTTTTGGCTAAATATTGTCAAACCATTTTTGGAGCAAGTTATCTCTCCATGTGTTTTTCTTTCAAAAGTTTCTGTTCATTAGGATCATTACTCCTTCAGTGACATGAATCAAAACTTCCTCTGATTGGAAAAAAGAGCAGATTCTGGTTCATTCTTAAGTTTTACACATTTTGAGTGGATTTACTTTCCATTTACCCAATCTTTTGTATAAGTGAATGTGTTTGTTGTTTGATTTTTAAATCTAAAGCATTCAGATATTAATTTGCATCTAAAACTAGTTTTGTTCTTTATCTAAACTGCTGTGCCTCATGGCAGCCATAATCACAGGACTCAGCACGAGCACCACATGTGCACAAATGCTTGATGCTGGATTAGAGCCTCTAGACAGAAAGAGCAAGAGCATTCCTGGTTGCATAGTCTGTTCCTAGCACTTTATGTACTAAGTAGCAATGGGATTACTTTAGTTGACTGCTATACTTTCTCTAATCTAATATTTATGTGGTAAAATGGACAATGAAGGGCAATTGTAATTATCCTATACAGCAATGAATATTATCATGGAGTGATTTTTCTTAAAAGGAAATCGAGACCTTACAGAAACAGAATGTACTGAATTCATTCAACAACCTTTCTTCCCTTTTAGAGTATTTGTGGACTTTTTTTCCTACAGGAGCTGAACCACCCACAGTTTCTGTTGAAATAATGTCGTGCATGTAAAAAATCTACACTCGATGACCTCGCAAGGTCCCTTCTAGTTCTATGAGTGGCATACCTCCATATGTTAAGGTGGAAGGGTAGCTCAGTGGTTTGAACATTGCCTTGCTAAACCCACGGTTGTGAGTTCAGCCCTTGAGGGGGCCATTTAGGGACCTGGGGGGAAATGGACCTTAAAAAAAAAAAAAAGAGAGAGAGAGAGAACGGCACTTGGTCTTGCCAAGAAGGCAGGGAATTGGACTAGCTGACCTCACGAGGTCCCTTGCAGTTCTATGAGCAGTGTATCTCCATGCATTATTATTATTTTTTATTAAAAAGATCATAATTGGATAGATATCAGGTTATTAGCTCAGATGCATGCAGTATTTTGCACCCCTAGTATTAGCACTATCTTAGAGGGCATTCATGTTGGCACACTGCAAAAGTCTCTACTATCTTAAGCCTGCATATTCATCCATGTGGAATAATTTTGGTGGTTAAGTGGTCCTAATTCTTGTTGTTTGGATATTGGATTTGATTGTTGTAACCTTATATTGAACCAAATGAGTGAGTTTTTATACTTTAACATGGGGTTGTATCACAGATTTTCTTGGCTCATTGATGGCGCTGTCCTTCAAGTCCATAAAAATATGCAAATGGAAACAGAAAAGGCTATTTACATTTTAAAAATTTTTAAAAATTAAAAGCTGCTTTACTGTGTCAAATTTGTAGTTTATGAATTTTAAATATATACTTATTCATGAAAAGAAATTTTAAAAACAAAGTAGACGAGAAATATTGGCTGTTTTTAGAACATACAATCCATAGTAAAAGATACTATTTATGCATCGGATTATCTTCTCCTCATAGAACAATTTCTGTCTTTCCCTTCTTAAATACAGAAGAAAACTAGAAGAGGGGACATTCATCTTCCAAAATCTGTTTAGGAGCCATTTGGCCTAAAACAATTATTATGACTTACGCAGGCTGAAGCCCCAGTTTGTATTCCTCAGGTCAGAAGTGAGCTTTAGTGCTACAGAGAGGTTATTGTGACAAAAGTGTGAGAACAAGTTGACAATAATCCACATCAAGTGTATAAATTAGCAACAGTTTGATAACATGAAAGTTTTAAACTCAGACTACCATCCATACAAATCTACAGACATTTCAGCTTCAGTAAATGACTCCTTCCTAAAGTAATAATATAAAAGCGTAACACACATGGTTGTGGTAATATCCAGGTGCTAAAGTCCTTTATTTTTGCCACATGTGATAAACTGTGGAGCCATGTGACTAACACTGTTTATTTTGTGCCTTTAGTTTTCTCCCCGCCTTCACTTTGACCGTTTATCTCCACTGGGAATTCTCCTTACATTCCAAACAGCTGAGCAACTTTCAAGCATCCACTCTTTAGACAAAAAAGGAATCATAAATGTAGCTGCACTACCACCACCACCACCACCACCTCAAATGCAGGTATTTAAAATCATCCTGATACAAAATCCAAGGTGTGCAATGTTCAGTCATGATGGAGTGGTTCAGACAAGTGCAAAGTTCAACATCTCATACTTTAGCAGGCTTGGCATATGTATTATAATCCATTGGATTCTTGCAGTACCTATACATTTTTTATTAGTATGAATCATTTGTGCCCAGCATTGGTTCAATACTAAAACTAAATCTGTGACAAGCTGATATTTAGTTCTGATAGCTTCAAAAACTACTCTAGATTTGCTGTCCTTACTCTCCTGGGGAGAGAAAGAAGGGTATGCTCAGAATTAAGTAAAATTCATTTTTCTTGCCATGTCTTATTTCTATAATGTTGTATATGGTATTTGGTGCTGTAGAAATAGATTAGTGAAAATAACAAATCACTGCCATGGAATTTACAGCCAGAGGCCTAATCCTGCAAGACGCTGGTTGCCTTTGGCTGCCTTTAAAATAGCTCTTTTTAAGTTATGAAGGATACAAAGGAGGCAGATGGATTAGCAAATATGAGAGGTACGATGAAAATCCTGAGGTGCTTTGCTAACACAAACACCTTGAGGGCTGAGTCACTTTCACTGGTTTTACACCAGTATAAATCTGTTAACTTTCAGGGATATACTTTTATTTCACAGAGTCAGACAGGGAGGCAGAAGTGGTGGAATGGAGGACAGTGTTGGAAGGTTAACTGGAAAAAGTGAGTTTTGTAGAGAATTTGAGGGACTGATTCTATCTGTTGAGCCCAACTTCTATCCTTGCATAAACAAAATACTATTATATATTGTCGTATATGAGAATATATAAACTGCAGCTGTACCTTTCTCATGAGAGTTCGTCAGTTCTTTACTTTCCTTGCATGGTCTCTAAGAGTAAAGTGGAACTAGCCCTACATTTTAGTCTTTGCTTGTCAGCAAATCCACATGGGAGGTAGCAAGTCAGCCACTTGGTATGTCTGAACTGCAAAGATTTGTCTGATTTTTCAGGTATGCACCAGATCCATTTCCTCCCCTCTCCAATTCTAACATTCAGAAATTCAGCAAGATCACCCCACATCATCTGGCAATCCAAACTAGATATGTCACACTAGGCTTCTGCCCACCTCTTCTACCCTATCTGTTAATATTCAAAACACCTTGTAAGAATACTGTGATTTTTAACTGACACCTTTGGGGCAAAATTGCTGCCCAAATTATGATGTACAATAGCAACTGTAATTTCAGAGGAAGAGCCTTCGTATAACATCCCATGTGCTTCCAGTAGAGAATTGCTGACCAAGCACATACTTCTTGCCTCAGACAAAATAATAAATGGTACAACATACCATCATCTATTCTGTAGGATCTAAATTTGTTATAGTGAGAAATGTTTTCACTTTTGAGGTGCTGACAAACTCACTTCTCTTCTATCCTTGCACTTCGTAGATTTTATTTTCTCAGTAGGTACAATACTTAACAACAATGCATATATTAAGTGCAATGCCTTAAGTTATTAACTCAAGTGTAGCACTGCTCTCTCACACACAGAAAGAGCGAGTATTAGGACCTTGGCATTTGAAAGAGAGCTTCTTTTAAAATAATTCAGAGCATTCTTTTTACTAATGAAGGGATTCCGCAGTGTTTCAAATTTGTAAAGCATGCAGGAATCATTGCCTTTCAGTGGTAAAGTCATCTCTGGAAGAGGAAGATACCAATAAAGAAAACCAGTGCAAAGCAGCTGTGAATAGTACCATGGAATCAGTAGCATCCCCATGCAAATGAATAAATAAACAAATAATTTCAGTTTTTGAGATCTTGCTGAAAAGACCTTCCCACCACCTTGTGAAATTTCCATCATACCATTGATTTCCCCAGTGGTGACTGCATGCCAGGGTGCAATTCAGAGGCTGTACAGGCCAACATAGCACTGCTTGAGTCAACAGTGTTAATTTCTACCATTATTTCTCACTTCTGTTTGGGTAACAGACCTCAGAAACCAGGGCTTTTAGCTGTGACTTCTGTCAGAATGTGAACCAGTTTTTCAGTGGCACTGGGAATTTACAGATCTTGCACTGTTGCCTGAGTGGCAGAATACGTACGTTACATACTGGAGCAAACTATTTTTGATCTCTGTATAAATACTGTGGCAGACCCCTACCTGGAACCTTCAGGAACCTTCTGGAAGGACGGTATACTGGATTGTGGACCAACGCCTTTTTGTTTCCTGACTAGGCCCAAGCCCTCACTGGTCAGCTGAGGGCCTGCACTCCCTATGAAAGGTTCCCCTCGCTGGTTGCAGGGGGGAAGGTTTTGGAAGGCACACCAGAGGAGCAGAGCGAGAGCAGAGCAGAGTGAGCGAGTGAGTGAGTGAGCGAGCAAGAAGGTGCCACGGGGAAGCAGTGGGTGAAGTGGCCCAGGGTGAGATTGCTACTTTGGGGCAGGGGTGAAGGCCCTGCCAGTTGCCTCTTGTCCTTGTAGGGACCCTGGGCCAGAGTCCAGGGTAGAGGGTGGGTCCGGACTCCCCCCACCCTTCCCCAGAGGGATTACACCACTGGAGCAGGCACGGGACTGGCTTTATCCTCCCCACTCTGCCTTGCCTGTGATGAGGATGATTCGCTAAGCGGAGACTCCTGCCTTTGGAAGGGCCTGAGCAGATAAGGGGTCTCCGTGAGTCTCTGAGGCACAACAGAGAATGGCCAGGAAGCGCAGGGACCCACAGGGGCTGACAAGGGACTTTGTCGCAGTACATACTACACGACAATTAATAGATAACTTTGCAGAACTTGGCTCAAGAGAATTAGAGAAAGATAATGTATATAGACAGTTCAGTGTTTAAAATTTATTGAAAAATACCGGATGGTCTCTCTCACAAGTTTTGGTTAAAGATAGATTCATAAATGCTTTTGTTGTAGTATAAGGTGAAAATATGTTACATGCTGAAATGCTTGGTGTTCTATTTATTTTAAATAGAGTATAGCTCTTTATGTCTGGTAGGAAAAGTGCGCTTATGACTGTGTGTGGATGGACTAGATGACCTCTCTCTGGCAGTCTGGCCCAGCTCTTACCTTTTTACATGTACAATCATAAAAAGTTATGTCATGTATGCACCTGTTTTAAATGATCAGTGAGTGGAACACTTGCAGGTTCCAATGTGACGGTGATGGATGCTGTATAAGACCCTGAATAGATTAGGGTAGGTTAGTCTTGAAAACATAATCTTTAATCTTCTGAGAATTTGCTTTTTATTTTTCTCTTCCTTAATTCCATGGTTGTACGAAAAGTAACTATTAGACTACACCAGGCATGTCACACTCAAAGCCCATTGAGGGTTGCACAAATGAAAACTGATAACTTTCAGGGCCAACAACAAAAATGTACTTTTGTTGGAAAGTTGTAATTATTTTTACAGATTATGTTTTAGGGGCATTGTACAGTATTTTTAGGTCGTTTGAACATAATGCAATAATTTTAATTGATAATTTAATACTTAATATGAATTTTGTTTTATAATTGTATTAATAGCTCATAAAATTTGATTTGTAAAATTATTTGCTTATACATAATAATTTTTAGTTTAAATATATATTTAAGATACTCTGTTCCCCCAGCAGCTCCCAGCCCTGGGAGTGCAAGAGTTCCTCCAGCCCCAGCCAGGTCCCCAGGGCTAGAGCTGCTGGTGAGGCTCTCCGCCCCAGCCAGCTCCCAGCCCTGGGGCTGCTGGGGTTTTCCTGGCCCATTCTGGGTCCCTGGGGCTGGGGCTGCCAGTGGGGCTCCACACCCCAGCCCACTCCCAGCCTCGTAGCTGTCAGGATTCCCCCAGCAAGAGCTACAGAGCTGGAGCTGCCGGTGGGGCTCCATGCCCTTGTCATCTCCCAACCCCGGATCCCCAAAAAATTCAATGAGTCTGTATGTGGTCCATGGGCCGCATGTTTGACATACTTGGGCTACACCTATCCCTAAAAGTAGAATTTAACTGCACCTTGCGCTAATCCCCTACCACATGAAACTAGATCTATCTGTGCATGTGCCATAGTGGAAGTCCAAAGGATATGATTCCAGATGGAGCACAACTTGAGGTGCACCGGGCAGTATGTAGTGTGTGAGATTAAAATAGTGCTCTTAATTTTGTGCTGGAAAGATTTATTGTGTGACACACAGCTGAAGGTTACAAGGTGTTTAAATTTGTAGTTGTGGGAAAAGGAGGTTGAGATGAGAAAAGCTACATTTCTGAGCTAGCATGTGATACTGTCTGTTCTTGGAACCTCTAGTTTTGTATGAACAGTGGCAGATTTATTTTTGTCACTGAAATTAAAAAAGAAGCATGAAGAAAAAGAAATTCCTGATAAAGCTTGTGCTGTGCCATTATAAAAGCAAATATATAGGGGTGTGTGTGTGTGTGTATTTATGCTCATGAGCATAGCTAAAGAACACCTTCCTGTGAAATAATGCATTCCTTTAGAATTGCAGTAGATGTTCATAATTTTTTTAAAGATTCCTATTGTAACGTACATCAAAAGGGCAGCTATGGTTCTTGTGTCTGACTATACATATGCATTATAAAATAGTGAGTCTACAGTAATTACCAGTTCGCAGAGCGAATTCCTGCAGGGTTTGTACTCTTCCCATTAGTAAAAGAGATAAGTTGAAATGTATTAAAATTTCACTGTACAACTGGGAGTTTTTGTTCACAGTAAATGTGTTAATGTTTCTTCATTGCTTGACTGTTTGTGTTTAAATTTAGGCAGCGTGCCCAACAGGGACAAAATTATAGGATAAAGCTATGTATAAAAGAAAATCCTTCAGAGAGAACCAATAAGGTTTTTATTTTTTTTTTTTTTTAATAAGCAGTTACATATAATGGAGCTCTACGAAGGCTATGAAGAAAAGTTTTATCCTTTTTAGAACTGTTGGAATTTTTTCTCCCCTTCTTTTTCTAAAGTTTAGAAGACAGCACTTATGTCTATACCTAATACACCACAATGGGAAAACTTTCCATATTTTTTGTTCTCTGGAAACGATAGAAACCTATATTGCAAAATATTTATAACAAGGGCTGGTAACATTTTTGGAGAATGGTGGTAACTAACTGATCCAAAGCAGAGAGAATTTTTCTCTTTTTTAGTATGGATCCATGCATCTCGAATAAAGGGTTTGTTGTTGTTGTTTTGGCAGCTGTCTTTGATATTGCATGCCTATAGGGCCATCTTTCAATCAGTGAAATATTAGTCTGTGTTAAAGGTGCAGCTTATGGTTCCAGGTGAATACAAATACTCTGATATTACAAGTTATAGCTGAAAAATAGATCTCAGATGGAGCTGACAGATCTCTACTCTCATGGGCTATGGCTACACTAGTGAGTTTTGTTGACAAAACTCAAAGAGCATCTACACACAAAATGCATTTTCTCAACAGAAAGTGTTGACGAAACAGCTCTGTAGACACTCCGAGGACTTTGTCAACAGAGCAGATCAAAAGATCAATCCACTTTTGTATGTAGACACAATCTGTCGACAGAAGTTTTGCCAGAACATGTCTGCCAACAGTAACTTCCGTAGACAGATTGCTGTAGTATAACTGCAGCCATGCTGTAAAGTCTTTCATATCTGGCAGTCCTGGGACCAGAAGGTTGCTGGATAAATATTCTGGATAATCCATGTAAACCTAGCCATGTATAACACTAAAGGAAAACAAGATTAGATATTAACAAACAAATAAAAATGCAAAGCACTTTATTTACCAACAACAGTAGTGTTGTACACTGTAAACTTATACTGTAGTTGCTGTAGTGTTTGTATTTACTTTCACTATACTGTACTTGTAGAATAAGTAACTAAAATTTACTTATGGTTAAAATGCCTATTTGAGAGTTCTGGATGATAGAATGCCAGATACGGAAGTGTTTACTATATATAATACCTCTATTTTATAAAACAGGTTCATTCATACCATTTGGAAACACTTGCATTTTTCCAGCAGACTCAGTGATCATGGGTCTTGAATCTAGGAATGGGTGCCCAAGTGATACCCCATGAGACAGCCATCTGACAGCTCTCCAAACCTACCAGGAAAGGCGAATAGCAGAACTCTGGCCTACTGGAGGCTCTGCCCATGAAGCACCTGGTTGCACCAGCCATTGGCCTAAACATGCTGCCAGAGTCAGAAGGAGGCATAAACATTTGTCCTAGCAACTGAGGAACCTCCTCATCTAGTGCTGTACCGAAATCAGACTCCCTGACTCTGGTTTGACCCTGGTGCTGTTCACTGACTCCAGTTTGACCTTTGATGCTGCAATCTGACTCTGAATTTGGCTTGATTCTGGCACCGTTCCCTGATTCTTGACTGCAGCTTGACGCTCAGCAGAGGAGTCTGACTCGTCTTGACCCTCAGTGTGACTTCTGACACTGATTTTGGCTCAGTGTTTGGTGCAACTCCTAACTCCAGCAACTTTTTTTACTCTGGTTTCTGGCTTCCAACCCTGGCTTTGACTCTTAAGACTGAATTCCCATGTGCCAGTACCTGCATAGAAATCGATTGAATGTTTTTCTCTTCAAAACATGTAACTCCTGAACCATATATACTAAATGTAACTCCATGCTTCACCTTATTTACCTGAACTGACAAAGTACAACACAATGCTGTCAACATTTTTTCTGGCTAAAAGAAAGCCCATCATATAGAACCATGTAGGAGAGTCATGTGAAATACTAAATGCTTCAAAGGTGGAGTCTTCTTAGGAAACCAAGAACAGTTTAGGAAATAATCAACATATTTTCTGTATAAATCTTGGCTTTTAAAGAAAATATTTCCCTGACTGAAATGGACAAAAAGGGAACAAATATACAAAAAACCAGGCAGAATTGGGCCTCCCAAAAATTAGGTTTTTGCTTATTTTTCTTTGATGTACTCACAAAGGAATGTGGGGATGGGGTGGAAGCAATGTATTATATTCTTTAAGTTCTGTCATGCTTTGGGTACACTTTGTCAAACATCACTTTGAAGAGGCATTCTAACAGGTTTATTGTTTGTTCGGTCAACTGCTTGTTTATGTATACACTAACAGAGAGATAGCTGTGCTCGTCTGTATACTATCAAAACAAAATCAGTCTTTAAAGTGCTACTGTACTGCTTTTTTCTGTATATATTTGTGGGTTGGCACTTGTATTACTAACTAGACAGGCTACATCTCTTTAAAACAAATCAAAGCTAATTTTCAGAATGAGAATTATTTACTTTGAATTATTTAAGATCTTCTGAAACTTTCACCATCTTTTGGTTAATTTGTATAAAATGTAGTATCTGAAAATTAGATTTTTGAGCTGATAGACCAAAAAAGGTTAGATTTAGACTGTAAATGGCTCATAAGGAGTTATCAAGTATATCCTTCTTAGTTGTTCTTCACCCAATACACCATATTATCTATTTCTGAGCTGCTGTAGCCTATTGTGTTGATTCATGCTGTACATATGGACCTGTGTGCAGACTCAATATCTTTTTGAAAATATTACAGAAAAAGCATATTTCTTTATAAAATTTACAGCAAATAGTGGTACAAACATTTTGTATGGTACCAAGAAAGGAGGTGGTGCTGATGGTAATATTTTAAATAAGAAAAGGCTGCAGATACACAGCCAACTTGTTTTGAGATAACAACTGTTATTTAGTAATAACTTCCCTGTCCTCTATACTATGCAAATGCTATTTAAAAATAAACTCAAAATAGTAAGTGCATTATTTTGAAGTCGATAAGCCTCATTACAGAAGGAATAGCACAGTTTTTGAAATAACTATTTCAACAATTGGTGCTGTTAAAACAGGGAATAGTGCTTATTTCGAACAGCAGACAGAAAATGACTCAAAAAAAAATACTGGGCTTTTGTATAAAAGGCTGCACAACTTTCCTTGATACATTGTGTGCATGAATGTCCAAAGTAAAAGTAAGTGTGTTTCCTAGTACTGAAAGAACATTCCAAATGCTATTTTATGTTTTTTTCTTCCTTCATTTATTTATTTATTTACTTTTTTTTTTTACTCCACCTCTCTGTTTCAAATATTGGATGTGACTTACAATTTTTTAGTAAAATACAAACATATAGAACGATTTAAAAATAAAAAACTCCAAAAGGACACAAAACCTACTAAAACATCTCAAAAGAAGGATGTCACACACAAATTCAAACACCAATAAAACCACAAGTAAAAAGCGGGGATTTAACCTGATGCAAAACAATGTTAATGTTGGAATCATGTGAATATCCTGGGGAAGAGAATTCCACTGCCTGGGAGCAAAGGCTGAGAAGTCCCTGCTCTGTGTTGATGTTAATCTTATCTCTCTAAGTGGGGGAACAGTGAGCAGAGCCTCCCCAGCTGACCTCAATCCCAAGGCAAGTTCATATGGGAAAGACAGTCCTTTAAATAGAATCATAGAATTCTAGGGCTGGAAGGGGCCTCAGTCTAGCCCCCTGCCTAAAGCAGGATCAACCCCAACTAAATCATCCCAGTCATGACTATGTCAAGCTGAGACTTAAAAACCTCTAGGGACACAACCCATTTACGGCTTTATAAGTCATTACCAGTACCTTAAACTGTGCTCAGAAACATACTGGAAGCCAGTGCAGCTGCTGGAGCACTGGCATAATTTGCTCTGTATAACGACTGTTAGTTGAAACTTGGGCGGCTACATTCTGGAGCAGCTTAAGTTTCTGAAGACTCTTTAAAGGCAGTCCCATACAGAGTGCATTACAATAATCCAGTTGAGATGTGACAAGAGCATGGGTCACTGTGGCCAAGTCATGCTTGTTCAGGAGGGGTTGCAGGTGGCAGATCAGACAAAGCTGCCCAAAAGCACTTGTAGCCACTGAAGAAATTTGATTTTCAAACGTTAAAAAGGGGTCCAGGAGGAGTCACAAGCTGCGTACCTATTATTTTAGGGGAAGAGTAACCCCGTCTAAAAGAGGTACCATGGCACATTCTTGAACACATGGTCACCTGAGCCATATGACCTCAGTCTTATCTGGATTCAGCTTCAGCTTATTAGACTTCGTCCAGTCCATTACTGCTTCCAGACACAGGTTTAGATCAGTTACCACCATTCCTGGTTCTGGTACCACAGGAAAATAAATGTGGATATCATCTGCATATTGGTGGCACCATCCTCCAAAACTCCTTACAATTTCTCCCAGTGGCTTCATGTAGATGTTAAACAGCATAGGGGACAACATGGAACCTTGCAGGACCCATAGCACAATTGCCATGGGATCAAATAACAGATCCCTAGTTCCACCTTCTGAAAACGTCTTGACAGGTAGGACCAGAACCACTGCAAAACAATGCCTCCAATACCCAACTCCCCCTGGCATTCCAGAAGGATACTGTGGTCAATGGTATCAAAAGAAACTGAGAGGTCCAGAAGAATTAACAGGAACTCACTCCCCCTCCATACTTCCCAGCATAGGTCATCCACCAAGGCGACGGAGGTGGTTGCAGTTCCAAAGCCTGGCCAAAAACCAGACTGAAATGCGTCTAAATAGTCTGTTTCCTCCAAGAATGTCTGAAGCTGCAATGCTACTGCTCACTCAGCACCTTGCCCAAAAATGGAATATTAGCAACTGGGTGACAATTATTCAAGTCATGTGGGTCCAGAGAAGGCTTTTTAAGTAGAGATTTTATCACTGCCTCTTACAAAGCAGCTGGAACTCTATCAGAGCTAAAAGAAGCATTAATAATCCTCTTGAAGGGCAGAGGTCAAGCGAGCTTGTGGTTGGACGCACTCCTCCAAGCACCTTGTCTGCATCCTCAGTCTGCATTAACTGAAACTGTTCTGAAGAAAAATGCCTGGATGATGTGCTCAATACATTCTGCACCTCATTTACATGGCAATCAGAATCTAAGTCAGATTGAATGAATGCAAGCGATCTTAGTTTCAAAGTGCTTATTCCTGTTTCATTCACTGGTCTTCCATAAAGAATAGTTGAAAGTGGTTTCGTAAAATGCTTAAGGACTACATATTTATCCCATTAACATCTTTCTATTTTGTTAGCATCCTTCCTATCATATTGTATTAGTAACTCTTTTAATGAGTGCCGCAGAGAAATATAATGATATTAGCACCTTTCAAATTATATTAGTGAAAATAAATACAAGTAAGAAACAATGCTAATATAATGTTATACAAAATAGCTATTATAACACTGTAGTGTAGTGAATGACCCAGAACACATTTAGGTATCTCTGAGTGATAGGGGAATGGGAGAGATGTGAGATAACTTATGGGGGTAGCAGATGTACTTAACAGCAATGAAATGTAAACTAGGGTTGTCAGGTAAGTTTAAAAATTTAAATGTGAGAAAAAAAATAATAATTAATTATATGATTAGTTGAACTGTTAACAAATAATAGAATTCAATTATTTTAAATGTTGGTTATTTTTCAGTTACAACACTGAATACAAAGTACGTAGTGTTTATTTTTTATGAAAGTATTTGCATTCTAAAAACAAATAGTATTGCATTCAAACATAAACCATGTAAAAAAATATATAAAATCCCTGCATTCAAAAATAAAACCATATAAATCTTTAGGGCCTACAAATCTATTCAGTCCTACTTCTTAACATATAATCTGTCACACTATGTCAGACAAAAGGTCCATCTAGACCACTATTCTATCATTCTGTCTTCTGGCAGTGGTCAATGCAAAGTTCCCCAGAGGAAATGAGCAGAAAGAAGTAATCATCAAGGGCTTGTCCACACTACCACCTTTCTTCGAAGGAAGGATGGTAATTGGGGTGTTGGGAGTTTACTAATGAAGTGGAATAAGGGGACTTCGAAGTTGCCCTGGTATTTCAAAGTACCAGCAGGTACGCCGCGGCTAGACGTGTGCCAGTACTTTGAAGTCTAAAACTTTGGAGTTGCTGTGGTGTGGAAATTTGCTTAATGAAGTGCTGCCTATGCACGGCAGCACTTCATTAGTAAACTCCCAACACCCTAATTACCGTCCTTCCTTCGAAAGAAGGTGGTAGTGTAGACAAGCCCCAAGTGACCCTTCCTCTGTCATCCATTCTCAGCTTTCATCAAACAGAGATTAGGGAAACCATAATCAAGAAGTCATCGAGTCAAGTCCATATGCTCATGGTAGGACCAAGTACCATCTAGATCATCCCTGAAAGAGGTCTGTCTAACCTGCTCTTAAATACCTCCAGTGATGGAGATTTCACAACCTCCCTAAGCAATTTATTCCAGTGTTTAACCACCCTTACAAGACGTTTTTTCTAATGTCCATCCTAAACCTTCCTTGCTGCAGTTTAAGCCCATTGCTTCTTGTCCTATCCTCAGAGGCTAAGAAGAACAATTTTTCTCCTTCCTCCTTGTAACACTTTTAAGTAATTGTAAACTGCTTATCATGTCCCCTCTCAGTCTTCTCTTTTCCAAACTAAACAAGCCCAGTTTTCATTTTTTTCCTCATAGCTCATGTTCTCTAGATGTCTAATCATTTTCATTGCTCCTCTTTGGACCTTCTCCAATTTCTCCACATCTCTCTTGAAACATGGTGCCTAAAACTGGACACAATACTCCAAATGAGGCCTAATTAGCGCAGAGTAGGGTAGAAGAATGACTTCTTGGGTCTTGCTCACAGCACTCCTGTTAATGCATCCCAGAATCATGTTTGCTTTTTTTGCAACAGTGTAACACCGTTGACTCGTCTTTAGCTTGTGGCTATCTGTGACCCCTAAGTCCCTTTCTGCAGTACTCCTTGCTAGACAGTCACTTCTCATTCTGTATGTATTAAGCTGAATGTGCCTTCCTAACTGGAGTACTTTGCATTTGTCGTTACTAAACTTCATCCTCTTTACCTCAGACCATTTCTCCAATTTGTCCTAATCATTTTGAATTATGACCCTATCTTCCAAAGCAGTTGCAACCCCTTCAGGCTTGGTATCATCTGCAAACTCACTAAACATACCCTCTATGCCAACATCTAAATCGTTGATAAAGATATTGAACAGAACTGGTCCCAAAACAAACCCCTGCGCCACCCTACTTATTATGTCCTTCCATAATGATTGCAAACCTTGAATAGCTACCCTCTGAGAATGGTTATCCAGGCAGTTATGTACTCACCTTATACTAGCCCCATGTAAGTTGTATTTGCCCAGTTAAGAAAAAGAGCATCATGTGAGACCATATCAAATGCGTTACTAAAGACTAACTATAAGACATCTACTGCTTCTCTCTTATCCACAAGACTTGTTATCCTATTGAAAAAAGCTAACAGATTGGTTTGGCATGATGTTTTTCTTTTTTTCCTTTCTTTTTTCTTTTTTTCAGATCCATGCTGGCTGTTACCTCTCACCTTCTTTTCTTCCAGATACTTCTTGCACTGTGGGAAGGAGTAAATAATTCTTCTCTGTTCACCTTCTCCACACCAGTCATCTCTTTTTCAAGCTGAAATTTCACAGTCTTATTAGTCTCTCCTCATATGATAGTCATCCCATATCCCTAATCATTTTTGTTACTCTGTTCTGAAACTTTTCAGATGCCAAGATACATTTTTTGAGATGAGGTGAACGGGAAGGGACCTCAAGCGGTCATCGACTCCAATTCCCCGCCTTCTTGGCAGGACCAAGCACCATCTATACCATCCCCGACGGGTATCTACCTAACCTGCTCTTAAAAATCTCCAGTGATGGAGATTCCACAACCTCGCTAGGCAATTTATACCAGTGTTTAACCACCCTGACAGTTAGGAAGTGTTTCCAAGTGTCCAACCTATACCTCTCTTGTTGCAGTTTGAGCCCATTGCTCTTTGTCCTATCCTCAGAGGCCAAGGAGAACAATTTTTTCCCTCCTCCTTGTGAACCTCTTTGAGGTACTTGAATACTGCTACCATGTCCCCTCTAAGTCTTCTCTTTTCTAAAGAGAATGTTCATTTTCACCACCTGAGTCAGAAGTCACCAGTAGAAGGTTGATTTGTTTATTTCTGTGGTTTGGTTTCTGTAGTTTCTGCATTGTAGTGTTTCTCTTTTCAGACTTCTGACAGCATCTTTTCTGCTCATCCCTCTTCAGATTCTTGAACCTTGCGTCAAGTGCTTTATCTGCCTTAAGAAATCTCATATTGGTATCTTTGCTTTTTGTCAGATCTTCACTGAAAGTGTTTTTAAAACAAACAAGATACGCTGGTCATCATCCAGGCAGCTATAACATGAAATATATGGCAAAATGTGGGTAAAACAGATCAGGAGACATACAAGTCTGCACCAAATTAAGTCGTAAATTTAACTAATATTTTATTGTTAAGTATCATTAGCATGGAAACATGTCCTCTGTAATGGTGGCCAAAGTACAAAGGGGCATATGAAAATTTAGCATATCTGGCAAATAAATCCATTGTTTTCAGGTGACATTGTAATTAAGAAGTGGACACATTATCACCTGCAAATGTAACCAAACATGCTTGTCTTAATGATAGACAGAACAAGAAGTAGGAAAGAGAGGGTTTGTATGTGCTAAAGTTTTACTTGTGTTTTAGTGCAGTTATGTAATCCCCAAAAATGTGTCTTTGTAAATTGTACTTCATGGTAAAGAGACTGCTCTACAATATTTGTATGAGATAAATTGAAAAATATTTTTGTTTGTCATTTTACAGTGCAACTATTTGTATTAAAAATAATATAAACCGAGCACTGTACAGCGTGAGTTAATTGCAGTTAATCGACAACTGTAATGTGGAGTGAATTGACTTTGTTTTTCGTTTATGTGGCACAGTATTGAGATAGCACTTCACATGAAAAATGCCTGTCTGGCAAGTGAAGTGACTTTATCCAGGGCCTCCAAAGTAATCCCATTGTTTAATAATATCCCCTTACTGGGGGAAAGGTTGTGTAGTTTCTAATGATTTTGTTTGAATTTTTACATAGACAGATGAAGTGATAATGCTTTGTGCTTATGTAGTATTTTCCATCACTAGGTTTAACTGACAGCTAATTGAGTCTCTCTATGGAAGTGATAGGTTTGGAAATTATTGCCCTTTTTACACATAAGGAAATGTGAGATACAGACAGGAAAGTTGTACTATAGGGAGATTAAGTGACTTACCCAAGGCTGTACAGTGAGTCTCTGGCAGTGGCATACCCAAGATCAGAATCCAGATAGCCTCACTCTCAGGTTAGTGTTTTGGCCATGGAATCATGCATCTTTCCCCATGGCCCATCAGTACAAGCTTAGTAGAAATTATCATATTGAGTTATGATGTACATCTAGAGGTGACATGTGGCTCTCAGCTGTTGCATGAATCAGGAATAAGTGGCAGAAGGCACCATATTTCTGTTGAGCTACAGAAATGCTTTTTCATGTGTAAATTTCTTACTTTAGAAAGCATTCATGGCCACAATGAACAGGCTTACTGCATTTTCCCTAACTCCAAAGCATACATTAGAAATTTGCTTAGGTGGTAGGAAGTATCCAGTAGTTTGTAGTAATGTCTAGCTATCTGGCACTTGTTTTTGGGTGGAATGTTTTTATTTAAATAAAATATAATTAAGTAAATTGTGACTTTTTTTTTCTCTGATCCTGGACCAGGTCATGTTCAGCAGATTGTACAATCCAAGGTACTGCCGAACTACATGCAAACATGGGTGAGGGGGAGAACTTAGAAGCTTCTTGCTTAGTAAAAAAGCAAACCAAAAATCTTTATATGTTTCCTCTTTTATAATAACTGTGGACTTAAATTATCCTGTTTCTTGATGTAGAGAAGCATACACACAAGGTCTGTCTTTTAATGACAGCCTCTCTACAGGTACCAATGATGAACTATGGATGCAGGTAGCCCATAGGCATCAATCATACTTTTTGTGAAGCATAAATAAGTGGTTACGCTTTTAACTGCGGTCAGATGTGCCTTCAATTCAGTATGGAGACACTGTTTCATCCACAGAATAAGAAGCACTGTCCAGCTCAGAATTAAATCTTTACGGGCTTGTCTACGCTTGCCCCCAACTTTGAAGGGGGCATGGGGATCAGGATGACAGGGAATTCGTAATGAAGTGCTGCAGGGAATATGCAACACTTCATTAGGCTAATTCTCCCCTGTGGCAACTTCGAAGTGTCAAACTTTGGCTGTGTCTACACTTACCAAAACCCTTGAAATGGCCATGCTAATGGCCAGATCGAAGAATATTAATGAGGTGCTGAAATGCATAATTAGCATGAGCCCAGCCACGGCATTTTGAAATTGCCACATTTTGCTCCCGCACAGCTCATCTACGCGGGGGTCCTTTTTGAAAGGACCCCACCAGCATCGAAATCCCCTTATTCCTGTGAGCTTCAAAATCCCGCAAATTTCAGTGCCTCATTAGTATTCTTCGATCCAGCCATTAGCATGGCCATTTCGAAGTTTTTGGTTAAGTGTAGACATAGCCTTTGAGGCGTAAAGGCACTTCAAAGTAGCACAGGCACTTGGCAGTCCCGCAGCTACATGCATGCCGGCGCTTCAAAGTTTGACACTTCGAAGTTGCTGCGGGGAAGAATTAGCCTAATGAAGTACTGCATATTCACAGCACTTCATCTCTTCGTCCTGATTAGCGTGCCCTCTTCAAAGTTGGGAGCAAGTGTAGACCCAGCCTACGTGTTTTATTTTGCTCCATGCCCAGAAGTTTCCTTTTAAAGTAGTTGGCTGTAAAACACAAGAAAACAGGAGCCCAGATAGTTGCAGCCTCTAGTAGTCACAGATGATTGTTGTGTGCATTTCCAAGCAGGAGACCAGAAATGACAGTGCGCTGGTTTAATTTAAAACCGTCTGTATTGTACTCTTGATTTGCCAGCTATTAAAACTAATACAGTTTCACTGGGTTCTTTTCATTTATGCAACAGAACTGATTTTTTTAAATGAGACACAGAAATGAGAAAGGAATTAAATACAATATTTATCAAAATCTGAAATGTGGGGAGGAAAATTGATAGATGTTCTGGTAGCCTACCAAATAAGCATGGAATGAGCTCTATTTTTATATGCAAAACAAAATTAGCATGGTGCACCTAAAAATCACAAAATCATGATACAGAGTCTTTCACCATTGGGTCTTCAGTTTCAACCTTGTCCAAGTCACAGGGACATAGACACAGGGTCTGTGTTTAAAAAAACAAAAGAAAACAAAACTGGTGATCATGCAAAAACAGGAGCCTCAGTAATAAAAATAAGTTGCTATGATACCTGCTACATATGTTGCTGTTTAGGTGAGGTGGTTTTTTTTTCTTGGTCTGACAATAATTTTTTTAAAAGAAATTTTTCATAGATGTTCCAAATAAAAACATTATTGTTTGGTGTTGCATGGTCTCAAAACGTTTCAAAGCATTTTACATAGACTAACCCAAATCATTTTAATTTTATTCACATGAGTAGGCCTACTGATTTCTGTACTTGGCTACCGCAAGGTGATGGAAGCTTTGTAGCTACTTTAGATAGATACAAGGAACTATGCACATCAATGAGGCAAGCAGAATTTGCCATATTTTTATGTTCAGTTCCATCATATTCCAACACAGTAGTGGTGGTCCTTGTTTTTAAAGAAAAAGATTTGGCACAGAGATTAAGATTATGTTAACCTTATACATTGTGAGTTGAATCTTATTCTGAAGCAGCAAAGAGGCTGTTTATGAAGTGAGATACTACTTAGCATACAATGTGTCCCTAAGTGGTTTGTTAAAGATGACAAAGGGAGCAATTGTGTAATTTGGAACGAGAATTCGGATCATAGAGGGGCAATATCTGTTGCATAACCTGTTTCTCAGTAGTCTTGAGAACATCACAGGCCACCTGCAATTTTGATGCCATGTCCCATTTTATCCCCAAGAGTAGTTAGTGCTTTTCTTCATCACTCCCCCATCACTACAGTCAAACTAGTTTTTGCATACTAGTTTTTCCTTTCCTTATTGGACCTGGCCTCTTATGTCTCCTGGAAGCTCTGCAAAACAGAGAGACTGATTTCCTATTACTATTATGGGCTGCTTACATTAATATGTGAATAACAAGGTGGCCAACAGACTTAATTGGACCCTAGGCAAGGTGTGTGTGTGGTGGCAGGGGTCTATGGGCCACCTAAGGGGTCTAAGGGTGGAGCCTTGCACAGAAGGGGTGGAGCTGTGGCTAGCCCATTCCAGCCAGGCCTGCAGTGCCATCTGATGCATGCCAACTGGAGCTCCAGATGCTGCTGTTGCTGCTGTAGTAGTGGCCAGGAGTCCCAGGACAACTGCCCTCTTTGCCTTCTTTTCCCCCATTAGCAGGCCTAGTGAATAATATATTCTTGTTAGTTATAATTAAATGTTCCAGAACCACAGTGTACAACACCCTGTGTCTGAAACCCCAAAACGTCAGCTCATTGTGCCAAGGTGGGTTGTATTGAATACCAGGCAATGTTCTCATATTCCTCAGTAAAACCTAAAAGAAACATAAAAAGGAGGTATTTTTGTGGTAATGGAGTAATAAACAAAAACTTGGATTATATTTTAGATGTGTAAATTATGTTGGATTTAGATTGAATCATTGTTTCTTCCATTGCTATTGTAAAAGTTTCTTTTGAACCATTATAATCTTAATGGAAATGCAAAAAGCACTATGTTAGGGTCTCTATATAAAGGATGTATAAAAACATGTGACGCTTCCATTTTCCATGGGCCATCAACATGGTAGAACATAACTCCTTTGGAGCTGCTTCTGAATATGCCATCTCAAAGCATAGTTAAGGAGTCTTTGAGCTATGGACTGAGTACACATTAAGATCTTCTTTGGAGTACTTGTGCTGGTTTGTATCAGTCCATACTTCTGTTTTACTTCAAGTCTACTGGGGTTTTGTTTTCTTTTTTCTATTGCATCCTGTTTTCTTTTAATGTTCATGTCAGAGGCATTATAGTGGGAAAGCTAAGTCAGATAAATGAGTTTTGAAAGTGTAAAGCAATACATTATATAAGTATACAAACTATTCAGCAATACTTTGAATTGGCAGCTGTGGAGCCAACAGCCGCTGCAGGTCCTGAGCAAAAGTTGAGGGCACCCAGCTCCATGACCCCGGAAGGGGCATGCGTTGGGCAGAAGAGGTGGGGTCTCAGACAGTTAACATTGCCTATTCGGCATAATGGATGGTTCAAATAGGAGAGGCAGACCTCACAGAGAATGGGTAGATGAGAGAGTAGATTGTTGTGGAGCTAGTCTACGGAAACTAAGCCACTCTGCACTGGACAGGGAAAGATGGAAGGAAATAATGAGTGAGGCATCAGACACCAATTGGTGCTGAGCCCACGGTTGATGATGGTGATGAAACTGTGGTGCTGTGCCCCTCCCCCTCAGAACCACATGGAGTAGCACTCTGGTGGCAGTTCCAAGGGGCCTGGGAGATAAAATCCCCTTGGAAATCTCTGGACCTCCAAATGTAATTGTCCCTTTTGCCCTTCCTGCCGTCAGTGGGCTTGATTGGCAGTGAGAATCAAATCATGTTGTATTTAACTTTTGAAATATCTGACTGAGTGGTTGTACACTTGCATTTTTGTGTCTGCTTTTTAACTACGATATCTGAAGAGTGAATACAGTATTCAGCTGCTACGAAGTCACATCAGGACCTCTATTATTCTCTCCCCACCCTTTGTTCCCAACCCATGTGCAAATAAAGAAATAACAAATGTCCTACCATGGTTTTTCCCCGATCTGCTTTATCATGAACAAACACGCTATTGGATGAACACAAACTCCTCTTCCCTTTGCTCCTCCTAAGTCCACCCCTCCACTAATTGACACTGTGCATCTCAAGACAAGCCTCCAGATACATCTCCAAGTCATATTCTAAATCTGTACAGTCACAGACTATAACTGATTGTGATTCATTTAAAACAAATACTATAAAAACACAGGAAATTAATGTTTAAACATTTAAAGTAATTTTCAGACAAGATGCAGTATGTGGGTCAACTTCAGTGTGAAGGACATTACAGATGTATCTCTTCACGCACTGGCTTAATGCACCTTCTCCTGGTTTCTCCCACTGAAAGACTCTTAGTTAAGCTGTGTGTTGAGTACTGCAGTGATCTGGTAGCATCACAGACTATATTTATTTTAGGATTAATTAAAGGAACATATTTTAAAACCGTCTGTCTTTTTTTCAAAAAGCATTATTTATTAAAAATCTTAGGCTTGGATTCTGACATGGATTGTATTACCAGAGTATCCGAGCACCTCACCACCTATCTGTTGTTACACTCTCTTTGTACATAGGGGAATTCAGCCACAGAGAATTGTGACTTGCCCAAGGACATGTAAGAAGCCTTTGGCAGAGGAGGGAGCTCTCCTGGGCGCTCCAAAACTACCATCCTAAGCACCAGACCATCTTCTAAAACTTTCAGAAATGCCACATTATTCCTGTTTGTTTATATGTAGAAAATGTATAGCTGTGTACCTACATCTCTGAAGTCTGAATGTGGTGTAAAGTATCAAGATTCCTGTGCAGCCGAAAGAGAGGCACACTTAAAGTTGTGGGCCACGTTTACGCAGGCAGCCTCTGTCGACAGAGGGATCTGTCAACAGAATTCACCCGACAGCACTTCGGTTGACAGATCATGTCCATAAACAAAAGTGGCTCACAATAGTGAGCCTCTGTGTTGACAGAACCTGCCCCTTAATCCCGGAAGGCAGGTGTGCATGGAGGGAAAGCCCTTCCTGGGACATTGCCTCCATGTGCCCTTAAAGCTCCCTCCCCCCCAACCACGCTCCCTGCCCATGCCACAGCTAGCCTACCTCTTGCAGAGAAAGCTTAGCTGCTGCAGGGCTTCTTGCTGTTTGAGAGGCACTGCTCTTTCCAAATGGCTCTTTACCTTTACGAACCCCTCACTCTTCCTGATACCTAATCCTCTTCACTCCACTCCCTCCCGACTGCCACCTCCCTGACCAAGCCCCCTTCTACTCCCACCCAACCCCCACCTTTCCTGGCCATGACAATGGTAGAGCAGCTCCCTGGGCATGCCTGGGACTACAGATCTGCTCTCAATGGCCTTGCCATTGGTCATCATTGGTCTCTATGACCACATCTGGGGGGGCAGGGACAACACCACCTGGCATCGTGCCCCAGTCATGCTCACTCTGCCCCCCCACCCCCCGGGTGCACAGATGGATCTGGCAGCACCCCACCAGCTCTGATTGGTGGGACTGCTTGGTGATGGGGCAATGGGGTGGTGAACAGTGGTTGCAAAAATTCAGGATGTGGAAGGACACATTCCTTGAACTGTGCACCTGGCTCACCATCCCTGTCAAGAAGAGGGTCGTGATCGTTGTGTGGAAGTTGGCCACCCCCTACAGCTACCACTCCCTGGCCCACCACTTCATCATTGAGAGGTCCACCAGTGGGCTCGTTATGATGCAGGTAAAAGAATCATCTGGGCACAGGTCATGCACAGCGGGAGGGGGAAAAGGGATAGAGGGGAGTGGGCAGAAGGGGTGACAGAGGGGAGTGGGGCCGGTGGGGAAGCAGGGACACAGGGGGATGGGGGAGCTAAGGGATGCAGGACTTGCTGTAGCTCAGGGTCCTATCCCGCCAGACCCTCACGGGCATCTCAGGTCTCTCCCCCACTCATAGGTGGTGCGAGCCACCAGCGGCATCCTGCTGTGAAGGCTGGTGCAGATCAGTGATGTGAATGCCCTTGACGCCAGCTTCGACTGCCTGGGATTCCTCAATTGCTTCTGAGTGCTGGATGAGACCTGCATCCAGATCTGGGCCCCGGAGCACAGTGTCAGATGATATATCAGCCAAAAGGGCTACCATTCTGTGGTCCTGTAGGCCCTGGCAGTTCCCGGACATTTACGTTGGGTGGTTGGGCAGGAGCCACAACAGGAAGGTGTTTTGGAACTCCAGAGAGTTCCAGAGAATGGAGGGAGGCACCTGTGTCCCCCACCGGGAGATGGCTGTGGGGGGACATGCACATGCCCCCTGTGCATCATGAGCGATGTGGCCTACCCATTCATGCTGTGGCTAATGCGGCCATACACCAGG